>NC_143529.1:31698022-31850522 GCF_031878675.1 Megascapheus bottae | reverse complement strand
ACTATGGTATGTATTATACATGTATATTGCATAGATCTCTACTTTCAAAGCTTTGTAAGTAGCAAGACAGAACAAATGGCTGCAGAAATCTATGGCTTCTCTTGCTTCCTAAGTTTGAGAAACCTGTGTTTCTTGCCTGTAGATGGGCATAAAATGGGTTAGAAGACTTTGAGATTTCTCCTGTATAAAATGCCAATTACCTTTCAGTGCATGAAATGTATGAATCTCCATTTCAAATACCTAGCATAACAAAAACAGACTCCATCTAAAACATGACGTGCAATCCTTAAATCCTTTTTGAATTTTAAAACAATTGCTTCAAACTGATTGGATAGCTACTTTTGTTCTTTTTGAAAACAGCCTACTCTAAATGTGTCTTTCCACTAAATGATACTAAAACTTTTGTTTCTTCTTTTTCCTCCCACCTTCTGTCTTGCTTCCTCTCCACATCTGCGGATGTTTGTAACTCCTTTATGGTGGGTGTGTGTCCTCCCCACCAGCTATGTGGGGAGTTGAACCAAACTCACCTCCCAGCATCTCTGCTGCCCTGCCTGCCAGGAGACACTCCCAGGAATCCAGGTTGGTTGTGGGGGCTGGGATCCAGGGATTACAATGCCAGCTCATGGTCAGGCCTTCTTTTTCATTCCACCCTTCCAGGGGACCCTGGGAGGAGAAACATAAGCTTTCCATTCTGGCTTTTCAGGCTTCCTAGGTTACAATACTTTACACAAGCTACAAACCATGTCGTACAACCTCAACTTTTCTTCATTGTCCGTTATCAACTCCTTTTTGTCTCATCCTTTCATGTGACTATAAGGCAGAAGTATACATTTCAGCATCAAGATCAGTCAGGTGGCAAAAAACATTTACTTAGGTTTTGCTTTCTTCAGTCTTTAAACCATAAAATAAAGTTTGCTTTTGCATTTTTAACGGAAGCAATAAGTTTGGTATTGCCTCTTGACTGCCCAAGTAGCTAATGCTTTGAACAGGAAGATGCCATCTAATGAGGCACAGTTTTTGTGAGCTGTCTGTCTTCCTGGTCTGCATTGCACTTCGCTAGATCCCACTGTTTAAATAAAACAAGAGGATCCCCAAACGCAGAGGTTTCATAGACAGCATGTGACAAAGCAGGTTCTACTATGGCAGACAGCAGGGCATCCAGGAAGGAGAAATGGCTGTGAACGGCATCAGGTAGGCTTCTACCCTAAGGTAACTAACCCGAGTGAAAGCTGAGCCTCTGTGTCCTCCATCTCCTGGTGAACAAGTTAATGGGACTTGTTCTGCTGTGGTGCGATGAGGTTGTGAAATGACCCACGGAATGGTCCTATCACAAGGACTGAGGCAGAACAGGTGCTCAATAAAGTATGCTTGTAACTGAGATTAGTAAATCTTGTAAAGTCATGAATATGAGTTGTGTTTAACAGATGAGGAGCTCAGAGACCTCAGAGAGATTAATTAACTTTGCCAAGTCAGACTCATGAAAATGACCTTGCTGGAAACCAAGTTCTCATCTTCTACGTTCCATTGCAAAGAAAGAACTTTACTGCAAAGAGAGGCAGAGGAAATGATTGCAGTTTGACCTGTTTATACTAAATGCCAATTTTCTCAAGTGGCATATTTCTACATATGTGGATATTGCTTGTTATGTATTAGCTCATTCACTCTATTGGTTTCTTCTATCACAATAGTAATCATTAGTAAAACTGGATTAATGTCATCTATCTTCTAGGTTCACTAGCACGTGTGCTGTAACAATGGATACTTTCACAGATAAAAGCAGGAAATTGAAATTAAAAGACTGTCTTTATCATTCTGATAAGTCACAGGATTTTTAAAAAATGATGTCATAATTAACACTTCCACAGCTTCTGTAGCAGTGACTAATAGTCTCCTGGGAAGTCTTGTGTAAGGTTCAGTAGTGAATCAGAGATTCTTTTCATCTCAGGAACCAAATAACAGACTTGAAAATAAAATGTAACAGTGTCATTATATTCCATTTAAATTACACATCTCCTATTTTTTCCAAGTGTGCCTTAAAATGAAGTCTGTCAAAGGTTAACATTGTTAGATAATGCAATGTTTATTAAATTGTGTTTTATATTTTCTCTGAGAAGAAACATTCACGTGTTTGCTAAGTGTTTTCTAATTAGTATGCTAGGAAGGTTATGAAACCCTCATCTAGTGACCTCAACAAAGCCCCAAAAAAGTTGTCTTTCCAAGTGTTTCATTTCAATGAATAGAGTAAATTAAAAACACAACCTGAGAATAAATTTAACTCATGGCATAGTTACATGATTCTACAATGCAGGGGTAAAAAGGGGGAGGCTGATTAAAATTTTTAGTTTCATAGCTTAATACAGTATAATATAGTTTATAGTATAAGGCAGTCAGTGTACATTTTCCCAAACCCATTGTATATACAACATACATTTGAATCCTTCTGTAATTTATGATTTGCAGGTGACTTGGGTCTGTATAGATTGACAAATTATAACAATTGTGTCACTCTGACAAGTGGCATTGATAAGGAAGAAGGCCATCTAACGGGGATAAGAGATGCAAGAATTTTCTGTACTGTCCCCTTAAATTTACTATAAATTTGAAATGACTGTAAAGTAATAAAAATCTTCCAAATAGAACAAAATCTAGAGACATAAGGCCAAATAGTATGACACTAAATGTAAGGACCTCCAGGATAAGGAAACAAAAGCCATATCATGAATGATTGTTGTCCTTAATGTACTATGTTATCTCTCATCTCTTTTGCCATCCCTTGGTTATCTCATATTGTTACAATATTTCACCTTGTTATCTGCTATATTTTATATGTGCTTAATTAATTGGTTATTTGAAATTGGACAGGGAAGAGGGGAAATCAAATGAGCGGGGGGAGGGTGGGAGAGAAATGGGGACCATGTCATGAGAAAGGGTATCAATGTTTGTGAATTTATGCACCTTCTATCTGGTGAATATAATGTAACCCTTCTATTAATCACAATAAAAAAAGGAAAAACCCTTCTAGTGCAAAAGGCAGAAAGAAAATGAGAGGAATATCTGTGGGACAAAACTATGAGGTGAAAGCCAGCATGTGGGTGTTAGTGATGGGATGTTGAGATGGCAGGTGGACATCACCAAGACTGCCTCCTGGGACAGAGTCTCTTCAACATTTCCGCAGGCTGGTTTTGAACCCTGAGCCTTCCCTTTTCCTGCTTCTGATTATGTAGGATTACTGGTGTGAAACACCAGGATCAGCTCTCCCACCAACCTTCCATTAGGATTCTTCTTCAGTTCCTTACCAATAATCTGAATGCGTTCTGTGATTCCAGAAAATCTTCCTACTGGCTTTATAGATATATATATCCATATGCATATCACTAATGTATCCAGTAATAAGCTCCATAAAATTCCCTAGTCCATTAAGGTAGTTGAGAGAAAAGAAAGCCATTACCATCTGCCATTTGCTTCTCTAGGAACATGTGTTTATGCTATGATGTCGTTTCATGCTGTTCCAGGGATGCCATGTCACAGCCTCAGAGAGCTTCAGCTCTTGATCTCAGGAGAGTCTCATTATGCGGAATCAGTGCAGCACTCACAGGATTGTTTCACTTCCGTTCATTTCATTCATTACCTACACAGATGACTATGAAGTGGTTTGGATGCCCCATCCCTCAGATAGAAGAGGGAGGCAAGACGAAGGCTCACGCAATTATATGACATAATGGATTTCTCTCAGGCAGCACTGATACCTTTTGCCGAGGAACATGGTCCTTGTTCACAGAGGCTGCTCTGCCGTCCTCATTAGTTACTGGATGTAGCAACCTCATTTCTGCACTTTCACTGTGCAAATTGAGTTGTCTCTTAGCTTAGTCAGTACCTTTTTCCAAGGAAAAAGAGTTATTTTATCCATTACAGTAAAAGAATTAGAACTGTTAAATGCAACCCAATGTGGGCATTTCTAAATGGATGCCTTAAGCACTAGATTTCCAAAGCTCTTCTTATCACATATTGTAAAATACAGCATATTCTTCTATTGAAAAATAATACATGGAACATGTGCAGAAACGAAATACTGCAA
Source organism: Megascapheus bottae (assembly GCF_031878675.1). Classification (NCBI taxonomy): domain Eukaryota; kingdom Metazoa; phylum Chordata; class Mammalia; order Rodentia; family Geomyidae; genus Megascapheus; species Megascapheus bottae. The sequence continues at coordinate 31,846,447 of NC_143529.1, read as the reverse complement.
ACAAGTTCATTATCCAAACATGATTTCTATTATTTTCACACTTATATATATATGCAACTGTATTTACTTATGCTTTAGTTAACTAATTGATTCAGTGAATATTGACTGATCATATACTATACAGACATGATTCTTGGGCTGGGAATGAAAAATTAACAAAGATAACAGTGTTCATGGAATTTGTAAAGAGGAAAGGTACATGAAAAACAATAAACATAGTAAATAAATATGTTGATGAAATGTTACTGGTATTCTGAAAAAACAAACAAACCAGAATGGGGTAGATATGAATGGGAAGGTGGAGATAGGGAGACTGGGTAATAACTGTAGACAATGTGGTTAAGGAAGAAATTCCAATCAAAAAGTGTCACTGGAAGGAAGAGAGAAACTGGTGCTCAAATCTCCAGGCAAGTGCATTCAGGTGGAGGTAACAATGAGGGAGGATCCCAGATAGAGGTCGTTCCTTGCCTCTGATAGCAAGAAAAAAAAGAACAGTGTGTCCAAAGTGAAGAGAGAGGTGTAGGGGGAGAGAGAAGAATGCCAAGTGAAGTGTGATAATCCAAGCAGATGGGGCTTTGTAGTCCCCATAGTAAGCACACACAATTTTTGCTGAAAATTTAAAGTTAAAAATTAAAGTTTTCGGAGCATAAAAGTGAGCTGATTGGTTTTCTGTGTGAAAGGATGCCATCTTTCTCCATAGCCAACACTGTCTTGTTTTGCCTGGGTGTGTTTTCACAGGATGTTTGAGGGAACAAAGGATGAATCATGTTAATATTTTCACACTGACTCCATCCCTGTACGGATTGATGTATAGAATGTTAAACTTTCTGTTTTCTAACTAATAGCAATGAGCATATATCGGTCTATAAGTCTTTGTTTCATCATACACTTTCTCCTGATGAAAACCATTGATAGGCAGCTGGCATGAATAGAAGAGTTGTGCAAAGCCTGAATGGACAGATTTTCAAAATCAGACAATCCCATAGAACTGTACCCCGAGAGACAACATGTAAAATGTACAGTATTTTTTCAACAAAATTATAATAGCACAGTTCTTCTAACATGAGAAATAAAAAAAGTCTTAGTTTACTTTTTCATCCATCCCTAGACACTGCTAAAAAGCACATGCCTATATTCTGCCTAGATCAGGCCAAGCTTCCTCCTTCTAAATGTCTTCCTCAGTTTAGCTGTGCAATGCATGGCTTCTTGTGATAATTAAAACAGCCTGGAGGAAGCCTAATTTTTGGAATCTTTAGGGAAAAAAAAAACTTAGAAATTTGTTAAGCAAATTCAGAGGGAAACCAAAATGTAGTAGGAAAAATATGCAAAATACCTTAGAAAAATAAATCTTAACTACCTATTTGTTGAAATAATGTTATATTAATGTCTTGCAAATTAAAGTAGTATTTTAGCAATGCAAAACTACTTTTGTCTAGATACACCGCCTTTTCAATTTTCACCAGTTTGAAATTGGTCTTCTAAAAAGAAAGTACAACTGTATTTCGCTTATCTCAATACAGTCTCATGTTAATGGATATGATTGTGCTTGAACAAGCCAACAAGCCACATATTTGCATATTCATAGGCTAACGGAATAAATTTTCTGGCCTTCTGGGTTTAAGACAAAAAAGCCTAAACCAGGTGCTAATGGCTCACGCTTGTAATCCTAGATACTCAGGAGGCTGAGATCCGAGGATGAAGGTTCAAAGCCAGACTAGGTAGGAAAGTCTGTGAAACTCTTATCTCCAATTAACTACCAGAAAACTAGAAGAGCAGCTGTGACTCAAAGTAGTAGAATGCTAGCCTTGAGCATTAAAGTTTAGGGACAGTGCCTGGACCCTAAGAACACAATTCTTCATTTTGTACTTCATAATTTTAATCAAGAGTAGAAGGATGTAGAACTTTTTATTGTGTATCTTTTAGAAATCCAGGTCTGAGAAAATCAAAGAGAAAATTTGCCAGAGTTAGTGTTCAAGCATTAATTCAACAAAGTCTTCATAAATTATATTTTCTTATCAAAAAATCTGTTGGCTATTGTTAAGAAGGAGACTCTGAAGAGTAATAAGTGCACAGAACTTCCTGTGGTATTATTTCTCAGGTTAATATTGAGGTCTTCTCTGGACCAGGTGCTATACCACTGCTTCTCAGGTTATATAATATTATATAACCATAGCAATATCTAGGACAATGCTTCTGTTCTCATCTCCATTACACAGATGAAGAAATCAATTGGAGAGGTTTGAATGACATGTTCAATTTTATTCACATACTAATAGAAAGGAAGTGGAACCATAGATTTCTTCAATGCTAGGGCTTTGTATCTTACTACATATAGACTCGTTTAGATGATTTGACTGAGGTAAAGAATTAAAAGAGGTGTTAGAGATCACAGGGAAAAATAACATGGCAGGCTGTTTACAGCATCCCATAAGTCTCACATTAATTATGTGGCAGGATTCTGAGTTTAGATTATAGATATAATATGTTCATCCTCAATATCCTACCTCTAAAGTAGGTAGAATTAAATTACTGTATAAAATGTAGGGCAGAGTGAGAGTACTGATACATCAAGTAACTACCATTTCATTTGGGAATGGCATAGAGAATTGTACACAAGAGTAAGGCATTTGCCTATCTGGTTTGATAATAGGGCAAACAGTAGAGAAATGAGACATTAATTATAACATGTATTCTAAGTATAACTGAACTAAAGTGAATAAAGTCCAAAGCATCTGAGAGCAGTGACATATGAAGTATATTTAAATTATCCTCTCAAATTTATCTCAACCACCCAAAACTTACTTAAAAATAAAAGGCAGGACTTCAGGGATAAATTCTTCTTTAGTAGCGTCTGGTGACATTCATGTCTAAGGAAAATATGTTAGTGCAAAATTACTTAGCAACAATGATGTGGACTTGCTGTTATACTAAATTTTGCACACATTCTTTGGAAGACACAGTGCTCAAAAAAATCCCTCTAGGATAGGGGAACAAGAGTTTTATAATGTGTAATTGTTGTTCTTAATGTACTATGTTATTTCTCATCTCTTTTGTTGCCCCTTGGTTAATCGCATATTGTTACTGTATCTGACCTTGTTTTCTGGTATATTGTATATGTGTTTATTTGTTTATTTGAAATAGGAAAGGGAAGGGGGGAAAACAGATGAGGTCGGTGGGGGTGGAAATGGGGACAAAAACATGAGAAGGGGTATTGATGTGTGTGAAGTAATGCATCTTTTATCTGGTGAATATAACTGAACCCCTCTATTAATTACAATATAAAAAGAAAAAAATCCCTCTAGTTAAGTTGTAGAATAGCAGCCTTGAGTAAAATAATTCAATTATTTAATATTCACCATGAGCTGGAGCATATTCATTTCAATATAAGTCTAACGCTGAAAATAGAGACATTTCCAGCTATTGGTGTTTACATAAAATGAAGTAACAATATCATAATCATATCTTGCTTTTGCACCTTTTTGAAACAGTCAATTCAGAATTGCAGTGTATCTAATTTTGTTTTGGTGGTATTGGAGTTTTGAACTTAGGTCCTCATCTGAACTAGGAAGGCATTCTACAGTGAAGCCATACCACTGGCCCTTTTTTCTTTAGTTATTTTTCATGCAGGGTCTCCTAGGTTGGTTCTGGTTTTTTGTTTGTTCCTGTTTCTGGGCTGGATTTTAGTTCTATTTTATACTTCCCGCATAGCTGGGATGGCAGGTATGAATCTGTCACCTCAGGCCATGGTGCCTACCTCATTGATTGAGATGACGTTCACTAACGCTGTAATTGTTATTATTCCACTTGAGTGGAATCCATTCCTCATTCACTCAGACTTCTTTCAATATTAAAACAAGATACAGATTGAGTAATAATCCTGGCTTCTCAGGAAGCTGAGATCTGAGGGTCGCCTTCAAGAAAGTCACTAGGACACTAATTTCAATTGTGTCTCAAATGATAAAAGACTAGTCTTGAGAGAAAAAATTAAGGAACAGTACCCAGGCCCTGAGTTCAAGCCTCAGAACTAGCACACGTGTGAGCACATGCATGCATGCTCATACACACACACACACACACACACACACACACACAGATACACAATGATGATTTCTAAAGATTTTCCAAGTTTGATTAATTCTTCCTATGATACATTTATTAAAATCCTACAAAATTAATGGGGATTTTTACAAGTCTTTCATTAAGAGACATATTGAATTTACATAGATAACATGACACCTCCAATCTAGAAAAAGAAAAGCTTGAGTATGGATATAAAACTATGAAAAATAAGAGATATTTTTCCTAGGATTTGAAACCAGAAAAGTACTTAACAAAAAATTTCATCCTATGCTAGTTAAAGAAGGCCAGATAGATTTTTACGCAAACAAACAAAAGCAAAAGGAAAGGGATTCATCTATAAAGTCTAGAATTTGGTTTTCAATGTGATAGAGGAAAGTAGGGATGTCTGGACATCAAGAAATGATATGGAAGGCCAGGGAAAAGGGGGTTACTAAGAGAAAATTTCAAGGATTTGAGTTCTCTTGTTGAACTAGCCCAACAAGATTTTTGGTAGGGACGAGATAAAGAATGAAATATCAAGGGTAGAGGATGACCAGATACCAAGAATTGTGGAATTCTTGCTAAGACTTGGACCAGTTCAGTTTAAAAGCTGGAACCAGCAGATCAAGCTGTAGTCAAGGAGACAGCTCAAAGGACATAGCTAAAGACTGACCAGAGATGGAGTTTTCATGAGATTTTTAATGCAAATTAGTTTTGACAAGATTGACCTCAATCCTTCTTAGCTCCACATGGTAAGTGATTTCCTCTGGAAGAAAGTAACATGAGACCCTTGATTATGAACTGTGCCAATGCATATTTTTAAATCCTCTAAATTCTTACTTGTTGCATGCTATCAAATTGATTTAATGACAGCTTTTCTATTCCTTGCACAAGATCTCTCCTCATGGATCTAAGATTTTATTTTTACCTATGTTAACATGAAAAGATTTGATAGAAAGCTCAAGAGTAGAAATCCTTGACAGGATTGAGAGACTTAAGAGAATGATTATCACTCTATTTTACTAACAACCTTAAGTGGTAGGAAGACGAGAGCAAATCTAATCCTTAAGAATGTATTAAACTTCTGTTTAATTTGACAAGGTATTTTCTTGACATCTTAGTGACAGTCACAGAGAATCCTTTTTCACTAGAACTATCCTGGGAAATTATTTAAATTATCTTCTTAGGCATGGTTTATCCTGCCATCTGTGACCACTGCAGAAAATTAAACATTGAATTCCAACACACGCTTAACCTAATCTTCAGAGGCTAAACAGAATGCTCAGAAAGATAGGAGCAAACAACCTCAATAAGAGCTTTATTACCACTATCCAACATCACTGCTAGTTGCTGAGACCCCCACATTTTTTAAAGAATTTGCAAACCAAAGGAAAGATAGTAAGACCTTAAAAAGCTATGTGCATTTTGACATTTGCTATAACAGATTATGTGGCCCAGAGCGCTGTTGGAACACAGAAGAAAGTTTGTATGTCACTGTGTAGTTAGAGGCTAAGTGTGTTTACATGTGAATGGGGCTTTAAACAGATGTTGGAGAGGGTCATAGCAGTTCCTCAGGAAAAGGAAAATACCAGAATTAATATATAAGCTGAGACCCAAAGGATGGGGTAGGAATTATCAAGAAGGAAGAAGGATTAGAACACATTTTCCTCAAAGAAGTGACAGCAGATACAAAGACCTAAGAGCCAAAGAGAATGTGTACTTGATATAACATTTCAGATAAATGATTCTCAAGCCTTCAACGGATGTATAAACCACCTGACTTTCATATCAAAATGCAAGTTCAGATTCATGAATTCTGGAAAGGGACCTGAGAAAGGACCTACCCTCTAAGAGGCTCCCAAGAAAGAACTGGTGGTAAGCTGGCTTTGAGCTGAAATACATACCATTTTCACTATGATGGTGACCTACTCACTCCCCCCAACCCCCCGCCGAAGGAATTCTTGATCATGGCAGTCCCATGACAACTTCACGCCCTAGTTATTGATATGAGCCATCTTATAGACAGCTACTGGTAGGCCAGTTTGGAGCCATTTCTCCCCCCGCCCCGGACTATGTTTTTGTATCTTCTTTCTCACTTTTTCTGTCTTCTCATTGGAATGAGAGACAGAAACACTTCCAGCAAGAAACCCATCTGAAAAGATAGATTTAAAGTCCTTAAAAAAGGGTGAACTTAAACATTGTCAACCTGTCAAAATCAAATGGAAATGCCATAAGAAAGAATCAGCAATCCTTCTCATTAGGAGTGAGTTAGGTATCTTGAGGTAGTTCTTGTAAATGTCAACTAGAGATCATTTTAATAAATCAATGATTTCATATCTTTTACATCTCTGCTCCAACATCGGACCTCAAATGTTTGGCCTTGGTGTTTGAAGACCAAGTACAGAATCCTAGCAGTACCTCAAATTTTTACCTCTATGTCCCAAACCCATGAAACAAACTGGGCTAAATTGGAAAGTCAGTTATATCCATTTTGAAAATATTAGGCATAATTAAAAAGATATCTAATGTGTTTCTGGAGATGAATAGATGCATTTGTGCAGTATTGATGCTCATCATGCCTTTTGTTAATGCTCTCATTTTAGTTCAATCAGGTGAATCTATTTCCTTATTTAATTCTCACAAGTACATAGATTTAAGTACACATATACATAATTATACAGATCTATAAAGCTGTACAAGCCTGACATTAGGATAAAGTGAGTCCTGCAAGGAAGAAACAAAACTTCCAAATTCCTTTCTGCATGCTCACTTCCACTTAGGATCTCAGAGTCATGAAAACAGAATGGTCTTCAGAGATACTGTCATTTCTAGTAGATGAGTTCAGTGGCTCACACAGTGGGATGTCTAAACATAATGTATGCTATCAGGACCTCTATCTACAGCTATACAAAATGTGATTGAAGGGCAACTCAGCAATTTCCAGATGTGATCTCTTGCTCTTCTTCATTTCCACAGTATTTTCTAACTTTGACTGGGCATTCTTTGCACAAGTAAGATGGAATTCTCCTCCAGAGGAGTTAGAGATTGTGGAAATGCTGTTTTGACGATTTTCTATCAGGAAGAGCACCTAAGGTCCTTGTGAATTTTGCTTCCCCATCTCCCTGTACCTCTCTCCCGGGATCACCAACCTATAAGACACGGGAAATGTCCTAGCTGTGAAAATAAGTCCTGGAGAAGCCTGGATTGAAGTAATCCACTAGCTTACCATGTCTGCCTGCAGGAAGCAATGGCAGCAGGGCACGGAACTGGTTTCCTGGGTCAAAACCAATTCAAATAAAATACATAGTTTGAGATATCAGTATGCTTTTAATGTTCAGACATTTTGTATTTAAAAGAGGTGCAACTTTATATTATCAGGCACATGATGAATAGCAGGTTTGGTATCATCTCAGTTTTTATCACTCCCCAGAGATGTAGGAATAATGATAAATCTACAGAGGCGTGTTTGTTTTCGTATATAAACATAGCCACGCCCATGAACATTTTCCAGGGCTATGGTGAAGTGTTGAAGTCCCAACAGTTTGGAAACAGAAGAGCTGAGGGGCTTCCTGTCTCCAGCCAGAAACAATAACATGTTGAACAGCCTCTGCTGAACTTCCACTCTCTTTCCTAGAACGATGATGCTTCCCAGGCTAAAATTCTGTTTTTATTCTGACTTTTAACTATGCCATGGATATTTGATGGGTTGCCATCAGCAGAGCTGAACGAATGTGACAAGTGGGAAGGTTTTATGGCTGACTTTGAAATTGCTTGCTTCCAAAAAGTTGCTAAGGCTGTGAGAAGTCAGAACAGAGGCGATTGTATCCACTTGAGCTCAGCTGGGTTGCCCCTGGTTGCAGCTTTATATTCACACTGGTGTAGCTTGGTCCCGCCTGGTCTGTCACCAAAGAACCCAGCACAGGGACCCATGGGAAAAGATACCTGGTATAAATCATGCTTCATTCCGCATTTCCAAATGGAGAGGTGGCTCACTGGAACGTGTTCTCTTTTGTGTTTGGGGAACGCAGAGACTTGGAGCCATCCCTGATGTATGAAGTTCTGGAGGAGCCTCAGCAGAGCAGTGGCAGCACAGCATGCAGCCCGGGGGCCGCCATCACAGCCTGTAAGAAGGTAACCTGGCCGCTGAAGCCACTGTCTTGCCACCAGTTAAACCTGCGCGAGGATAAGCAAAATGACAGACCAAATGAGAAACACTTGGCTTTCCCATATGAGCCCTGTGGTGAGATAGATAGATAGATAGATAGATAGATAGATAGATAGATAGATAGATAGATAGATAGATAGATACATAGATAGATACATAGATAGATACATACATAGATAGATAGATAGATAGATAGATAGATAGATAGATAGATAGATAGATACATAGATACATAGATACATAGATAGATACATAGATAGATAGATAGATAGATAGATAGATAGATAGATAGATAGATAGATGGATAATCATGGAAATGATTTTTTTAACTCAAGTAATCCACAAAAGTACAACTTGGAAATTATGTACTCTTCCAAATTAGCTCAGGATAAGAGTCTCTTGATCTCACAGGTTTTGAATGGCTTGGCATATAATATAATATAATATAATATAATGTAATATACATATGTAGAGAGAAAATAAAAGCTTATCTAAACCTCTATTAGTTCTAGGAAGGGGAATTGCTTTTGACTTGAAAGAGTTCATTTAGTAGGTAATATTACTTTGTCAAGTGAAAAGTCACTTTAAGTCACTTCACCTAGCTTACATTACATGGAAAACAAGCATTTTGAACACTGCAGGCAGGAGAAACCTCAGTAACCAACATGGCAGGATTTTGGATCATCACTGAGCTGTGAAGGCTGGTCTTGATTGTAATGGATGGAGAGAACATACATTAAGTATAGGAATGACAGCTATGAGCTGACAAAGTTAACACTTGTTACTAAATGCAGTTTTTTAAAGGCATATTTACAGTGCATTCTTTTTTTATTTCCCAAATATATTCATTTTTTATTTTTTCATATAATTTTATTGTAATTAATAGAAGGGTTACATTATATTCACCAGATAGAAGGTACATTGCCTCACAAACATTGATAGCTTTCTCATGTCTTGGTCCCCAGTTGCAATGCACCTTCTATCTGGTGAATATAATGTAACCCTTCTATTAATTACAATAAAAAATATATGAAAAAAATAAAGTGAAACAAGACAGCAAAAAAAATTTCTCAACTTATGTAATGATTGCACTTTAAAGTCTGGTTAGTTGTAATTAGGCATGTCACATACTAAGAGGCCTATAATTGTTTTCCTCCCTTTCAAAATGGTAATTTGCTGATGTTTGATCCTTCTTGGTATCTAGAAAAGTAGTCCTCAATCAGAAATTGAATGTTGAGTTATAGCTTTACTCATAATTCTATTACTATATATTATCACAAACGCATGTCACTGGTCACTGATTATCTTTTAAATCTTATTAGTCAGGGATGCTGTAGTGAGAAAGGGATCCTCTGTAGGTCCACAAATACATGTATAATGTGTGTTCTTACATGCACCACCCTTCCCAGACAAACTTCAGTACAAGGAATATCAATAATTGAAATCTGCAACCTCATCTAATGTAACAGCTTTATCTTTTCCTCCATCAAGACTTCTCATTAGAACACACAGATTGCCTACTTAACTGGCAAATGAAATCAAACAAGGGAGCAGCAATCCTCTGAAAAACCACAACTTGACTGAATTTCTTTCATGTGTTTCATGATGAATCTCTTACGGGCTTATGAACCCACCCAAGCACAATTGTGTCAGTCCAATTTGCTGTCAGAGAAATGTAGTCAAAAACAGCCACAACTGTGAAAAGAGTTTGTGAAAGATTTATTTGAAAGATGATCCCTTCAACATATAGTTTAGTATTGAACACTTTCAGAACTTGATAAGTTTGCATGTATTGTCATGTTATTTTGCCTAGATATTTGCGTTTCTATTTTGTATAGAAATTTTGCCTTCAAAAGTCATCCTTTTTCTCAAAGTTACCTGGTCCCCCTAGCTCCAGCTTTAGAATTATGCTGTTACCTCCTTCTCCTTTTTAGAGCTCTCTAACTGATCAGATATATTCTCAGTGAAGTGTTAGGATTGCATGGTCTAATTTAGTGGTAGGAATGCATGTTTTCTGTTACTGCTCTGGCTCCCTTCTCTGTACCCATTGAATCATATTGCACGTAAATATGTTCTGATGTTCTCCTCATCCTATTACCATTCTTTCTCCTAAGACAGAGAAGACCACAGTTGTTAAGTTGATACATAATGTATTTTCCAGTAGACAAACTAAGTTATGATATGCTATTGTGTCTAAACACCACTTGAATGGTTTTTATAATTTGCTCATTTAAAAAAATCAAGATCTGTTGCCTCTAAAGAAGTAATGGATATTTATAACAAATGTGAACTTGGAATCCATATACCTGAATCTGCTTCCCAGTTTTTTCCCCCTTACTCTATGGTCTTAGGCCAAGAATGTAATATCTCTAACTCAGATCCATTAGGCTTGATATAAGGCATATATATATAAGATTTATAGTTGATGCTCAATAATTCCAAGTAAATGATCTTTACATAAGGTCAAAATTTTATATAAACAGAGTTAAAGAATGGGCATGGAGATAGCATGCAGTGTGCCTGCATGAACTTTAGGATCTGTTAGACTTCCTTCTACAGTGAAAGTTTATACCCCATGCCATATTTATACAATGGCTGGACATTTCCAGCCCAGGCTTTACTTTACATATGAAAGATTTTCTATTTGAGAGAGTGGAAACAAGTCTTTAAAGAGGATCAATGTGAGGAAAGGAATGCTGGAGAAAAATCAACTTGCCAAATATCCTTCCTTTTTCATGTCGTGACAATGAAATCCACCTTAACCTTGGGCTTATCAAAATCAGCAGACTGAAAGCACTTCAAGGTCCCAGAGGCACAGTGTGATCTTAACATGACATCTCAGCAGCTCCTTGAAGTTTCACGACCATTATTTAACATGACTGACTGCTTTTAAACTGGTGTCGTTTGTTTCACATAAGGCTGGAAAAGGACAGGAGTAGATGGGCACCTTGATCTATGATGTTACATTTCAGGTTACAAAATATGCTTTCAAGCCGGGTGCGGTGGCTCACACCTGTTATCCTAGCTACTTAAGAGGCTGAGATCTGAGGATCAAGGTTCAAAGGACCTGAGACTTTTATCTCCAATTAACCTCTAGGAAATGGGAAGTGGGGCCTGGCTCAAGGGTACTGTGGTAGCCTTGAGTTGAAGAGCTCAGGGCCACCACCAGGTGTAGAGGTAGGGTAGTAGACTTGAGCTGAAGAGTTCAGGGACAGCACCCATGCCAAGTTCAAGCCCTATGACTCATAAATAAAAATGCACTTTCACTTAAGTCCATACCTTGTATATGACATATAATTATTAAAAGTTAAAACAATTAAGACATTCATGCCTGGGTATTAAAATTGGGAAACTATTTTCAGAATCCAATCCACATCGCCAAAGATACCCTCATCTTAATAGACAGAAATTAATTTGAGCAAAAGTTTTTATATTACTACCAAGAAGCTAATGATGATACAGGCTCTTTTTAATAGCCACCATTTTCTAGTGGTTAATTAGAGATAAGAGTCTCATGATCTTTAGTGTCCGGGCTGGATTTGTGCTGCAATCCTCACATTTTAGCCTCCTGAGTAATTAGGATTACATGCACAAGCCCAGCAGGCATAGATTATTTATAAAGAAAGTTTTCAAGAATCTCCCCCATTTCATCTACCCCTTTGACCTACAAAAAAAACCCTTAGAACCTTCAACACTGTTGTTGGTCATGCAGCATTTTGCTCATCTTTAGGCTCTGCTTTGAATGAGGAGGGAATGATCTATCCAATGTATCAAATAGTTAGATGCCCTCTTTTAACTTCTGCAGAAGCACTGAAGAAGCTGAGGCGTTTGAAAGAAAAGAAATAGAGATTTGTCTTGCAAAAATGATATCTAAAGAGAGCTCATCTAATCATTCTAAAGCAGATTCCTTGAGCTCTGTGATGCAGGATGGATACATTTCATGGAGGTGAAACCAGGGGGAGAAGTTGAACCTGCACAGGGGCAGTGGGAGGTGACAAAATGAGTGAGTTATAGTTGAAAGACAACATCAGGATGCCAGGCCAGGTGCTGGTGAATCACATCTGTAATCCTATCATAGCTGCTCAAGAAGTTGAACTCTGGAGGATCACAGTTTCAGACCAACTGAAGCAGAAAAGTTCACTAGACTCCAGGAATAAGTGGGACTGAAGTGTGATTCAAATGGTAGAGCATCCGTGGAACATGCCTGAGGCTCAGAGTTCAGTGCCTGACAAACAAACAAAAATACAGCAATAAGACACATTCTATTGAGGGTAGTGTGAGTTAAGCAGAAGAATGTGCTGGAATTCTTTAGAACAGGGCATCCAAGAGTGGTGGCATATTGAGAAAACTTCTGTTGGTCCTAAGCTATATTCTTATGTGGGAGATTCCAGTGTTTTACTGAAGGCAGAATGCAAATACTGGATGCTTCCAGCAGAAATTCATTTCTTCCACTGTCAACAAAAGCAAATCAAGATGGCTTTAATACAGCCAAGCTCACAGTAAATCAGAGAGGCGGTTCTTTGCAAGAAACTTTGCTTAGCACTATCAATTATAGCTCATTTTACATTTTGAATATGATTCAACTTTATATTCCAGAACTTGGTAGAATCCAGGTCTTCTATTCTTGGCTCTGCCCCACTTCCATTTGCTTCTAACGACTTGGCTATCTGGTATTTGAGATTTTATATACTACATGTAAAGAAGTCATGGAAGGACTGAAGGTGTCATTTTCTTTTCTATCTTATTTTCCTTCCTTTAAACCCAAAAGTAGCATTGTGAAAACCCAAAATAGCTTTGGACAGTTTGTGGAAATTAATGATAATATTGTGTCCTTTGAACTAATCTTGCTTGTGAATATTTGTTGTAATTGCAGAAAGCTTTCTTTAATCAATAACTTTTTTTACAAAGAATAGAAGTCTTGAATTTTAAAATATAGTCTAGAATTTCTGTTCTCTCTTTGGATATTTACAGAAAGACTATTTATCTCCAATGAGTGGGTTTTCTTCTATTTCCTTTATATCAGATTCCTCCACCAATTCGGATATTATCCTTCTTCTTTCCTTCTTTCATTATTCTGAAAAAAATATGTGTGGGTTTCAGTTCTTTCAGCATCCAAGCAGGAGAAAGGGCACAGCTCAGATACACTGGAGTTCCTTACACTGAGTGTGTCTACCTTTACTTAGTGGCTTGCTTCTGTCCTGTATGAAGGGGATGTACTGGGAAAGAGTTATACTAGGGTGTAATCTCCTAGATAGGAAGCATCTCAAAAGCAGATACTATTCTTAAATTATGCATTTACCTATGCCAGGCATCTTACTAGGTAGTTGTTCTGAATTGTTGCTTCTGAAGATGAGCCTGAGAAAAAAGAATCACAACTTACATTTAATTTCTAAAGGCCAAAGGCATGTACTAATGTCACAATCACACATGTGGTCATTAAAACCCCATTTTTTCATCCAGATGCAAATTCTTTATGACCTATACTTTGCACAATCATGTGTATACCACATGTTATTTTATGGGTCTTTTTCTTGTATTTTGCTTCTCCTAATATTGAAGCCACATTACCTTCCCTGATCTGATATGAATGACAGCATTAGTTTGATTCCAAATTGCAAAAGTAGTGATTAAATGGCAATTCATGAGCAGTCTTCTATTTCTATTTTAACCTGATCATGGTTAAACCCTAACAACTATTCATAATTTATTCCATCTTTGCCCTTCCTGAAGCTATCTGATTTTTGTCAGTCTTGTGTCTTATATACTGCACCCAAATTTGGTTACCACTTTTATGTGGAAAAAGCTTTCATCAGCTTTCAAAACATTCTTTGTCCAGCTGACATATGTGGGATACAGCAGAAGCAGACAGTGGCCTGATACTCCTTAACCTATCTCAATTAATTCTCATGGTCTGAATTGTCCCTGTGATTTTAGACAAATTTTGTGACTAAAGTAAGACTTACAGAGTTTATCATCCAGGATACAAGTAATTTAATGGCACATGAAGAGCAGAAATGTGAGGGAAAGTGGGACCCATTAGGAGGATAGAGAGAGAACATATCCCAACATATCCCAACAACAGGTACCATGTGGCCCATAATGACACTTCTTGTTTCCAGAGTGGCTTGGACTCATGTTCAAACTGGCACACTTTCCCATAATGCCATGGGTTGGTGACCAAATGCTTTTCTTCCCATAATGTCCTGCACTTACACTCAGAGTCTTACATCAGTGGCCAGTCAGACTAATTTCTGTGCTCATGCACGATGACAGAGACTAATGAGGTATCCAAGTCACTGCATAGCCTCTTACTGACCACTAGTGTCCTGAGGTAAGAAGAGAATTAATAAGCTATAATGGCCACATGGGATCATTGACTTCAAGGAAATCAATGAATCATCCCTACTCAGATGCCAATGTGACATTTGTTAGAGTGCTTTATAAATTAGTTTGTTTCCTATATTCCATATATATATTTCTCAGAATCAATCTTAATTAGCACAAGAACATACCGATAAAAATTTCATAGATAAGTATTCTTCCCCTAGAAAAATATAATTGCTTATCTAGAGGCCAATCACTAGCCTAAGCCATGTAACATTTTTTTTCCCTCATCTTTCTACAGGAGGGGAAGTGCACTGAAAGCTCACTGATAACTTTTCCTTCCCAGACTTTAGCTGGTGTTTTCTAACCTCCCCTTGGTCCTTGATAATGAAGAATTATTTTAATATAAATACTGAAAACCCCTCATTTTCCATGACTTTTCTAATAATTACTTAGACAATTTCAAAATCTACTGTTAGCACAATTTTGTTATGTTAGATATTTCACCATAACTAAAGTTCACAAAGAGAATTACTGACTATACCCTATGAAAAAAATCATTATTTGTACTCTGAAATACATTTTTCTTCTTTTGCCAAAGGAAACTAATACAAAAGAAATCATACAGTCATCCAGTAAAATTACCAAGGAAAATGTTCTCTTAACACTTAATTAAACCTTCTGAGAAATGGAGAGTAAAAACCACTGAGTTTTGAATGCTTTTTTTTCTGTTTTCTCCTACACAATAACTATGTCTAGTTTGTGGCATTGTTTCTTCTGAATAATGCAGAGTGCTTTAAATAGACATTACACAGTTTCTCTTTGAAATAATGGAAAGTGATTGCATCTTAGAGAGGAAAACAAAAGACTACAAAAGAATAATTTGCCAAGGCCTAGGTTAAATTAGCATGAACTTAAATGTGTAAAATTGGACTAAATCTTCAAAATTCTAGAACCATTTAGTTGGATGGACAGTAGGTTTCTGGATGATTATAAAACTTAATTCAGCAATTAAACACTAGCTAAGCCAATGACAAATGATAATAAAACATTCTTACATAGTGTAAGCATTCTTTAAAACATTAACTCATGTCGTGCAGTTTAGCTATATGTTTCATTTTGGAATACTTTATTGTTTTGAAATAGTTATAGAATAGTGTTTCAATTCAACACGTCAGTTTGAGTATCCATCTCTCCCAATGCTAACCAGTCCCTCAAGTTACCTGGTCCCATATGTACATTGAATATTATAATTCTTTTCATCTATTCTTCTTTTCCCTCACTGAATTTCATTTTTTTGCTTCTGGAAAACTTCATTTTCATCCATGGTTGCATCAGCCATAATGGCTCTTTGACATTTTTTAAATGCACGACATGTATGGCTGCCTTGAATGTTTCTTTCTGATGATTATCTCTGCCCAGATCATGGCTCATTTCCACAGAGTGAGGCAGAACTGACTCCTTACTTCATGCAGAGGTCTGCTCAGGGTTCTTCTAGAGAGCCCTACAGAGTTCTACTTTTCAAAATGGCATTCTTTGCTTCGTTAGCCCTTATCTGGATTATCTATCCTTGGTAATTTCACTAGTACACACACACACACACACACACACACACACACACACACATGTATATATAATCACTTGGTTTGTGGTTCTGCTCCAACAGAATAAAACCAAGACTTATATATTGTCTTGTTATTCTTGCTTTGACTACCATTCTCCAGTTAAATAAAAAGTGAGTGCCCAGCAAAAAAAAAACATCAAATATTCAACAAGCACATAAATATGAGTGAATAAAAATTTAGCATAAATAACATGATCTTCCTCTTGTAATGATTTCAAAGTTGATCTCAAATACAGTCTAATTAACACTGTTATGTTAATTTTGAATAACATGAAATCCAGGCTAAAATTGAATTGGGGGGGGGGCAGTCCTGGGCTTGAGCTCGGGGCCTGAGCAAGGTCCTTGGACTTTCTCAAGGCTAGAGCTCTACCACTTGAGCCTCAGCACCAGTCCAGCTTTTTTCTATGTATGTGGTACTGAAGAATAGAACTTGGGTTTTCGTGCATGCTAGGCAAGCACTCTACCACTAGGCCAAACTCCCAGCCCTAAAAATGAAATTTTAAACATATCCTTAAGGCATGGAAAAGAACAGTGAAAGGACAATACACAAACAGACAGAATACACACACATATTATATATATATATATATAATACAGAGAGAGAGAGAGAGGGAGGGAGGGAAGGAGAGAGAGTAAAATCTTTCAGGCAAAATAGAGACTTAAATTCAGACACATACCTATTGTACTTATAGCACCTCTATTTGATAAAATATAGAAAAAAACAAAAAAGAAATATCATTCGAAGTGGATTAAAAAGAATTAGAAATTTATAATCCAAGGCCGGTGTGGTGGCTCATGCCTGTAATCCTAGCTACTCAGGAGGCTAAGATCTGAGGATCATAAAAACCAGTCTAGGCACTAAAGTCTGTGAGATTTTTATCTCCAATTAACCATCAGAAAACTAGTTGCTCAAGGGATAGGGCAGTAGTCTTGAGCTGAAGAGCTCAAGGACAACACCCAGGCCCAGAGTTCAAGCCCCATGATAAAGAAAGAAGGAAAGAAAGAAAGAAAGAAAGAAAGAAAGAAAGAAAGAAAGAAAGAAAGGAAGGAAAAAAGAAAGGAAGGAAGGAAAAAAGAAACAAAGAAGCAAAGAAAGAAATCTACAACCCATTAAATGGGATAAAACTTGGCAATAAAAAAAACAAACTTCTAAGATAAACAATAACATGGGGAAATTTAAAATCAACACCATAATAGAAGAAAAAATCTGCCTTCAATACATTTGCATACACAGATATAACTCCATGCACATTTCTGGAAAATGCAAAATTTTAGAAAAACTTTAGAGAGATTCCCAGGGCTCTGGCTTGGGAGCGTGTGGGATTTCAACCCTTGAGGAAAAGCAGATATGGGGGAGCAGGGAATGGAACCTGCTCTACATTTTGATGTAGTTACACAGCCACATGCACCTTTGTAAACTCACAGAATTGTATGATGCACCAAAAATATGTGAATTTTTTAGAAATATGAGTTATCTATCCAGAAAATGTTAGCTTTCATAGTGGTTCTTTTGCTCAAAATGGTAAAGTCCTAGCCTTTAGCAATAAAACTCAGGACAGTTCCCAGATCCTGAATCTAAGCCCCAACACCAACCAAAAATCAAACAGAAAAAGAAGGGAAGGGAGGATGGGAGAGAAGGAGGGAGGATAGGAGGAAGGAAGGAAGGATGAGAGAAAGGGGAGGGAGGGAGGGAGGGACGGAAGGAGGAAGTGTATGTTAATTCCTGCCTTCATTTCATCAGTTCTTTCCTCATCTTTCTGTGGACTCACATTCATTGAATCCCTCCGATATGTCTCCCTGTATACTGAGATAGAATGGAGATCCCTGGTTAGAGTCTGGGAAAGCACCACAAGCCTACAGGGTTTCTCTGAGTGAAATCGCTTTTGTTTTCCTCCTCCCTTCGGTTTATAGCTCCTCTTTGCTTCGTTTCCCCTCCTACTCAACCCATGCTCATATCCATTTTGTGTCATGTTTGTAAGGATGATTCCTTCCAAACTGTGTCCAATTCACCACATATATTTTAAAGTTTGTTATCCATGTATAAGCAGAATGTCTACTTACTCGGAGATGGCTCTGTTTTGCCTCCAACGAATGCATTCAGTGTCTAAAATGCTCTGCTCTTCACACATCCCCATAGTCTACCTGCTACCAGAAGGGGCTAGAAAGAATATTTCTGCTTTTGGGGGAAAAAAAAAGAAGAAATTGGAGTTCTGATGTCAAGCTGATGTTAATTCTAAACAGCACTCCCTCATTCTTCACAACCCAAACAATATGGCACATTGTTTGTGAAATGTCTGTCTCTTGACAGCTCTGAGACTGTTTCCCATCTATATGCCTCTGGTGGTTAGGATATGAAATATTTTGATAATGTAAGATTCAAAAACTGTTTTCTTACTCAACTTTCACAATCTTTATTACCTGGAAGAAAATCCCTGCAGAAATATAGACCACCAATATGACTTTCAAACTTTCTTCCTGTTGAATAAACCACAGTGATTAAAATTTCCTTTTGGAAAATAAAATCATTTCAAAGAGTAACTTGCAAGTATATATTCTATGAAATGGAAGAGACCCTGATATCAAGCAAATGAGCACTGATCTTATGCTGGGAGATGCGTGAGTTAGAAAGCCAATGAAATTCTCATGGGCTCATACAATACTCATATTTGGCAGGCAGGAAGAAACACATGCACACTCTAAAATTCAAGGGAGAAATAGCTCAAATTAGAAAATTGATACTGGGCTCAGAATCCAGTTCGAAGATGTTTGAGAAAGAATATTGATAAGGTATTTAATGAACAGGAGGAAAACAAATTAATGCATTAAACAGGCTATGTGTGAAACTCTTCAGTCTTCCAGTAGATTACAACTCAGGGTGTATCCAGAGGAATTTTCAAAGACTAAGCTTGGGGTAAACCAGAATACCTTAGACAATAGGGGATAATAATTCAATAGATGGTCAGGAATGAGAACTGAATTGGGTTACCCTGAATGATAGGCCATGTTTGGTAGTAAGCTGATCAAGCTTTAGGCTTACCAACAGTACTTTTGCCCTCTACAGCTCAGCCTGTTCTGCTGGGACTACTGAGTCCTCACTGATTCTTATTGGTTCAATTAATCACTTGAGGTTTTGTTCTTAGAATGGAAGTAGAGGACATTAAGACGCTATGAATAATAGTACTTGTGTGGACATGTAAAATGATGAGACACTATGTACATTCATATATACATTTATCATTCTAACAACTTTAAAACACCCCTCACTGTAAAGAGGAATCAACTATATTTAAAACGTGAGAAAACTGAGTCTCAAAGAAGTTAAATTACTTACCTTCTGCTGCAGAGTTAATTTTTTTAATGAAATTTAAAGCCAGGGATTTCTTTGAAGTTCACTTTCTTGTCCTTTGTTCTAGTTTCAGTGAGTAGACAGGGTTGGGAGGTGGAAGGGACAGAAGCCTGACAAGTATTTAATAAGAAAGTGGTTAGGATCTATATAGATTTCCTGTCCAGATACCACCTGCTTTAGTCTATTCAGAATTTTATAATAAAAAAGTCCTGGGATTATTATTTTCTAATAGTACTGGAGGATGAAATGTACAAGATCAGCTGACTAAGTATCTAGGAGGCACATCCTTCATAGATGGTACAGAATGCTGCTTCCTCACATTATGGAAAGACAAAGGGCTTTTCTCAGTCTCTCCTGTAAGGACCCCACTCCTACTGGTAAAGGTGGAGTTCTCACAGCCCCATGATCTCCCACAGGCCCGATTACTTCATGCCAACATCCTGGGAATAAAATACTGATCCACTAATCTCAGAAGGGCACAGTCAGACCATAGCAGCCCCTTTTATTTTCTATCACATTATTGTGTGAATTTCTCCATAACACCTTGCATGATTTGCAATTAGACATGTGTTTTGAACCTCCTTTATTTATTGTTTGGCTCCCATGACTATTTTTAAGGTCCACAAATATGAGAACCCGGTTCTATATTATTAAGCATCATGTAACCCAGAGAGTATGCCACATATGGATTTCATTGGTTGAGCGGGAGCCCAGAGCATCATGGGGAGAATATGTGGGAACCAGGGTATGATGAAAATAGGAAACATTGGGAAGTGTAATTTTTAAAACATTTGCTATTGCTGAGTGCAGTAATCCTAGCTACTCAGGAGCTGAGATCTGAGGATCAAGGTTCAAAACCAGCTCGGACACACAAGGACCTGAGACTCTTATCTCCAATTAACCCCAGAAAATGGGAAGTAGAGCTTGGCTGGAGGGTAGGTCCGAAGCCTTGAGGTGAAGAACTCAGGGACAATGCCCAGGCCAAGCTCAAGCCCCATGACCCACCAAACATTGCTATTAAGTGGGTGAAAGAAAAGAGTTATATTTTTGATAGCCAACTATAAAAATGGAAATAGATGAAGAACTGTTTCATCAGGCAGGAAAGGTTCAGGCCAGAGTAGTTGGAAGAATTATTCTATCAATTCTGTAAACATAAGACTGGTTTTTCTTTTCTATTTTTTCTTTTCTATTATTGTTTTCAATCAGTTGTGCCCAGGAGCTGCCATTCAACAAAGCGGTTTAGGAATGCAATGCATCTTGATCAATGCAACCTCTTTCAACATTCTTATCTATGCCTTCGACTCACCCTTTCCCCTTCTTTTTCTTAAATTTGTAGGATATACATTGAATTCTTTACTGCATTCTCCCTCCCTTCTCTTCATTCATCCGCCCCTCCCCCCTTGAATCCACCCACCCCTTTCAAATTCTCATTTCCTCTTGTTATTTTGTTGTATCATTTGTTAAAAGAAAAAGGAAAGACCTGGGGAAAATTATGTTGGATGAATAACGTGAGGTCCAGAGACATAAAGGTGGTATGTTTTCCCTCGTATTTGAAAGAGAGATTTAACATGCAAACTTATAAGTGAATACGTTGGGTGGTACACAAATGTGTTAGCTAAAATAAGGTAGGCTCAAGGGAGAGCTCAAATAGTGTAATTAGAAAGGCAAATTAAAAATACAACAAAACCAATGTTGGATTTTCTTTGTGGATTCAGGTGGAGAGGAAGAAAGTCTTTATTTATACACAAAGCATTCAAGATGATAAAGGGAGTTCCAAGGATTCATAGTAAACAGCTAAAAATGTGAAGCTCCTGAGAAATGTCAATGCTGCAGGCACTGTGAATGAATCGGCCCAGTGGGTGCTAATTAATATCCTGGGAGTCCTGGGACTCTCCAGGGAAAAAGATTGGGTAAATTAGGAAGATCAATATGTTAAAAATGCCACTGGAGGTGACACTTACATGTCAAGCAATACAGGATTAATTCTTAATCAAAAGAAGACATGTAGCCAGGCACTGGTGGCTCACACTTATAATCCCAGCTACTCAGCGGGGCTGAGAGGTGAGAATTGTGGTTTGAAGCAAGCCTGGGCAGGAAAGTTCCATCAGAGTTTTATTTCTAATAAACTACTCAAAAAACTCCAGAAATGACTCTGTGGCTCAAGTGGTAGAGTGTCTTGAGCCAAAAGAGGTTCAGAGACAATGCCCTGGCCTTGAGCTCAAGCTCTAGATCAACAAAAGGAGGAGGAGAAGGAGGAGGAGGAGGAGGAGGAGGAGGAGGAGGAGGAGGAGGAGGAGGAGGAGGAGGAGGAGGAGGAGGAGGAGGAGGAAAGACGGAAGACTTGTCCTCTTATCTTTCCTGACAATTCAAGTTCACCTTCCAAAATTGGCCAAGAGCAAAACCTTTTCCTATCCAGGCCCTCAAAATCCATTCTCCAGTCACTTCTTTCAAATGGTCTTGGGGTATGTGTAATTTCCTTCCATTAGAATTAAATTTCCAAAGGACAGCTATTATTTTTAAAAATCTTAATCTTTCCCAGATCTAACCTCAAAAAAACTTACTGAGACTTCAGAGACTGTTGTCTTGAAAAAGACTGTATATGGAAGAGAAAATTTAAAATCGTGTATTGCAAATAATAAGGAGAAATGGTCAAACGTTGTGTAAGAGTAAAGAAACCATTAAGGCAGAACCAGTGCTATATAAAATTTGCCATCATTTGATATTAATAAGTCATCATCATGGTTAATAAATTACATTTTAAGAAGTTAGACTTTTACAGTTTTTTTTATTTGATTCTTGAAACAACCTCCACAGTGTCTTTAAATGTCATCATTTTATTGCTACTGTAACTTAAATGAAAAATAAGGGATTTGACGATGTTCACTTAGAAGGTGAGGGTAGGGACAGAATTTGAATTCTCATCCCAAATCTCTGTGGTTCATCATAAATAACTATCTTACTCTATCTAAATTGTTTGAAAAATGTAGGCATTATTTTTTACTTTCATGCATTTGATTATTATACAGGTGATTATAGAGGGGTTACAGTTACATTTTCTTTTTTTTTCTTTTTTTTCCCAGGCCATGAATTCATGATTTAGTACCAGTATACACATACAGAAAAAACTGACATAGAAAATGTCTTGTGTACCCAGCAGTACGAGTTCATAATCTATTATCACAGTCACCACTTCCTTCACTATCTCCCAGTTTTCACCTCCTCTCCCCACCCACAAGTTGTATCCTTCCATTTCAACAAAATGAGGAGCATTCAGTCACAGCATTTCTGTGCCCCACTCCAATCCCAAAGACAGATAATTGAACAAACAAAACAAAGTTTAAAGAAACCAAAAATGGCCACAAAGAAAAAAAAAACCTCTTGTTTCTATTCATTGGATTTCAGTTCAATAAACATCATTTCATATGATCAGATGTACTTAGGTATTGCACCTTTGTGATCCTCTCCTAAGAATATCCTCCTTTTGGTCTCACTGAGAAACATTGAATTCTCGCCTCTTGGTTCTATGCATCAGAGTAAAGTCATTGAACCAGAGGCTCTCCTTCCTAATCCTGGATGCTGATGGAATTTTCAAAGTAATTGTGCCAATATGATTTCACACTTATGAAAACACAGCACTTTTGTTCTTAGTTCTTCATCAGAAATAAGCAATGCTGGGAACTAAAAATAGCAGAAAAATTA
This sequence comes from Megascapheus bottae, assembly GCF_031878675.1. Taxonomy (NCBI): domain Eukaryota; kingdom Metazoa; phylum Chordata; class Mammalia; order Rodentia; family Geomyidae; genus Megascapheus; species Megascapheus bottae. The sequence goes on along the minus strand of NC_143529.1, from coordinate 31,823,230 downwards.
ATGAGCCGTGGAGAACCTGGTGAGCTCCTTTCTTTTCCTCTCTGAGAAATGACTTTCTCAGCAGGGAAATTAGATTCATAAAGTTTCCAAATTCATCACATCCTCAAGCACATATTTTTTCCTTCAAGCACCTCTATTCTAAGCCTTTGTACAGACTATTAAGTCAAAAGCTTTCAACAGGTTATAATTGTTCAACTTGTGAGGGTACATGGTTTATTGAAACTGAGTTTTCTTTCTCCTTTCTTACTTGGCTTTTAATACACATGGGGAAAGAAGAGGCAGGAAGCAGCCGAGGAGAGGGAGGAGGAGAAATGAGTGGTGCTTGGTGCACAAGGACCCTTCAGCTCAGCTAGCTTGGCTTGATGGCTTAAGGAAGGCCAAACGGTGACCAGGAGCAGAAAGGTAAATTAATCACACAGAGAGATAATAGTGAAGTGAGATGAAATCTTGCAGTTCTTTACCACACAGACCAAGGTGGGCTGCAGGACTAAACTGATGGGAACTGGGCAGAACCTATAAGTGAGAAACTAAGATCCCTTAGCAGGCAGGCAATGGACCAGTGTTGGTTTGGGAGCTCTGAGGTCTGAAAGCTGTAAAATGCTGATTTTGCACTTGTCAGACTAATTATTGCACCTGGTCAAAGGCAATAATAATTTCTCATGACAGAGAAGGTTTTTTGATATTTACCATGAACTAGAAACTGGCATACACCTTTTACCTATAGAAGTTATTAAATTCTACCACAACTCTTGAGCTTTATTTCAAATAATATGTAACTCAGGGTTTCTAACATCGTATAGTTGGCCAATAATTAAATTGCATAAATATTAAGTAAGTAATAATCAAAATGCTGATAAAACTTGTGGGAATTTATAATATTTTAGTTATTGATATAATCAGGTGAAGTATTAAATGATGAGTAAAATTGGTATTCTGGAAATCCATAGTGAATGGATACCTTCAGCCACACACAAAAAAACTCTCTTATTAATAGTGTTTCTTAAAAGATTTAAAACTTGCCTTAAATTTCACTTTTGTACATTTGTGTTTTTGATTTTACTTTCTGTTAATTTTTCTTTTGTATGTCAGTCTTGGATTATTGAACTCAGGGCCTGAGCACTGTTGTTGAGCTTTTGTGCTCAAGGTTATCATGCCACCTCTTTAACCAGAGCTCCATTTCTGGCTTTTTAGTAGTTAATTGGAAATAAAGAGTGACACAAGCTTTCCTGCTCAAACTATCTTCAAATCATGATCATCAGATCTCAGCCTCCTGAATAGCTAGGACTATAAATAATAGCCATCAACACCTAGCATTTCTGTTTCTTTAAACCAACAATGTTTTAGGGAAGACATTTAGTATCTAAGGATATAAAGATGAGAAAAATATCATATATGCATTTGGATGGTGTTTAAACACAGTCAAAGTTGCATCTTTTGGTTAGTTATGAAATTATATTTTTGAAATATTTTGGCTTTAAGAAATGTGCTTTTTATCCTTGCTTTCAAATCCAAGCCCCAAAGCAATACTTGTTAAAAATCATATTTAGCTTTGTTAATTCATGCATCTGACTTTTTTCGTTTTGTTTTTTCTACCACAGTGTTACCAAATAAACAGTGGTTATTCTCATGCAACTGAATTGAGTCCTAATATTTTTGATAATGTGTTATCTTAAAGATTTTTAAAAAGAATTGTATCTTGTTTCCTACCTATTCTAGCAGAGTTGAAAACTTAAAGTGACCATATTGTACCAAAAGGAAATTCATGACACATAAACAATACAAAGCATTCATAATTCTCCTCCATTTGTAACCATCCCAAAAAACAATCAGTTTACTGTAAATCATTTAAGCCATCCATACATTGATCATTCCAGATGTTGTATTTGCAAAGGAAAGAATTAGCAGACAATCTGAGGAAAAATTTTAAAAGTACATTTAGTATTCTTTTAGAAAAGGTCTTCTTGGGTTAAATAGAAAGATTTGCCAAGTGAATGTTGTTCTGGTTGTCTGCTTTCCCCAGGTTCTGCGCAGCGCCAGCTTGCTTGAGTCCACTGACTACTGGCTGCAAAACCAGAGGACCCCCTGCCAGATTGGATTTGTGGAAGAGAAGTCTGAGGACTGTGCTTCTGTGAGTACACAGCACTGCTGGAGATATTGTCCCAGAAGTAAAGGTGGAATGGTGCATTATGTAACCACATTTATACCACACAGGTCAAAAAATAATGGAGGACGAAGTTGACAAAAGAAATCTTTTGAAAATATGTGACTGGTTTACACAAAATAGTAAAGAGCCAGGGTTCCTATTTTTATCTTGCTCATTTCAACTGATGAATTGATCTGATCAGCTCTCTGACAAGCAAAAAGAAAGTCTGTATTTTTCAAATGACTGAGAAGAAGATTCAGAAATAGAATTGTAATTTAGGATGAAATGTTTTAAGAAGTCGACAGCTGTGTTGTCAATATATTTTAAAGCCCCAACTAGTAGATATTTTCCAATGCAAAAGTCGTATAAAATTTTGCTACCATTCTTACAAATTATAGCTACTATTTGAAACCTTTTTGAACCTAAGAAATAAATGGGCATTCAGTTTAACATGCCGGAGTTGTGTTTCACATATAAAACCTTTCTTTGAGAAGAAAAGGATGCTATTATAGATAAATAATATAATTTTATAGCTTCTAATACAAAAATGTATTGCTGAATTTTAAAAAAGATCCTTTTTTATATGATCAACAATACCATATGCTTCATTTGGATTGAAATTGCCTTATTTTTATTGAGTTATGATTACAGAGATTGGGTAGAACATTTTCAAACAGGAGAGAAATGTATTGCTCCTGACTAAATTGAGAGCATGAGCCCTGAGCTATTCCTGGTGGTAAATTGTATGCTGACATTTCTGTTTAATAAAAGAAAAGGAAACTGAACATGCTAGGGGAAGGCATTTTTCAGACAGAAAATGGACAATGCTTTACATAGCAGAGGATTAGAGCACAGGATATGGAGAATCCACTCAGTTTACATAAAGGAATCTTTTTCTTTAGGCAAATGACTGGGTTGTTGGATTTTGAGTCATTTAGATCCTTTGTCCTGAACACTAATTGCTGAATATAAATTTTCTTTGGAGTAAACAAGCAGCATTAGGTAATACCTTCTGAAAATTCAATTCTGAAATGTGTTGGAAAGATGCAATCATCTCAATGCAGATGACTAATTACCATATGATTTAAAAGGACAGAAATGGAGAGGAAAAGTTATTAGTGGCCACGCTGTGGTCAGAACCAACATCTATAATGTTCTTTTGTTAGAAAGCCTTTCTTTTAGAGGACACATGGATTTGGGGACATTAAAAATGATATGGGAAGCAGGGAGTTTGGTCTAGTGGTAGAATGTTTGCCTAGCATGCACGAAGCCCTGGGTTCAATTCCTCAATTCCTCACATACACAGAAAAAGCCAGAAGTGGTGCAGTCGCTCAAATGGCAGAGAGCTAGCCTTGACCAAAAAGTGTCCAAGGACAGTGCCTAGGCCCCGAGTTCAAGCCCCAGGACTGGCAAAAATAAAAAATTGCTCCAATCTCCCTGAAGTACCATGTATAGTTATCTTTTGCTATATCATAATTCATTTACTTCAGCTTTGCTGTATCGGGGGATAAAAAATATTAATTCTGTATCGTGGACCTTTTACTATATCACAGGATTATGCTGTGTATAGGCATTTGTATAATATTTATGATTTAAATTATTTTTCTTAAAAATTTTAAAAATATATAAAATGTTAATTCAAACAATTAAAAGAATATGAAATCAAAATAAAATACAGTATGTATTTCATCAGCAGATGAATACTGAACTGTACACGACAAATGCGGTTTGTCGCTACCCTTTGTGTAAGTTTGCCAGTGTGAGATTGTACACAGCACACTACTGGCTGATGGATTGAATGGCTGCCAATCACAGCATTGTGTTCCCTGGGCACTGATTGGCTCGGTTACTGTACCATCAGTCTGTTTGCTCTCCTGCACTGGGCCCATACTTTCAGCCTCTCTCCTTGTCAACTTGACATCCCATGTCTGACTGCTGCATGTAGTGTGGCTGTGTGGTGTTGTGTTTTATGAAATTTCTAAAGGAGTTTGAATTGATTTCAAGCCCTACAATGCCACCCAACTGTTCTGTGCCTTCTAAGGCTTCTGGCAGTGAACTCAAGTGCCAGAGGAAGATGCTTATCATCCTAGAAAATGTGGAAGTTCTTGACATGTTATAGGAAGGCAAAACCTATGCAACTGTGGGGTGTCATTACGGGATTAATGAATCTCGTGTTTGCTACATAAAGAGAGATGAGAAGAAGATTAGGTCTACAGCAAGGACGGTTTTCAACAAGACTGCGGAAAGGGTGGTCACTTCCTGCAAGAAAACATTGGCCCCATGGATAAATGACTGTAGGAGGAAGAATGCCTCACTAGACACCAGTGTCATCACAACAAAGGACAAGACACTTTATGATAGTTTTGCAGAAAGCATGGACATTCACAGTGGTGACCAGAATGAAGGTGAAGATTCTGAGGTGGCAGAAGCAGGACCATCGAGTGCTTCTCCCACCAGACCAGCCCCATTCTGTGCCAGCAAGGGCTGGTTTGATAAATTTCAAGGACACTTTGGACTCAAGAGGGTGTCTCTGCATGAAGAAGCTGGCTCTGAGGATAAAGCTGAAGCCAGGAGTATGTGAACATGTTCAAACCTGTCAGTGAGGAAGGGCGCTGTAAGCCTGAACAAGTTTTTAGCATGAAGTCGGCAAGTGAAGAAGAGAATGAGGAAGAAGATGAACCACGGGTTGAGGAAGAGGAGGAGGTTGGCCTAACACTTAATCATCTTGCAACCATGGACAAAATGGACAAAGAACTTTGACAAGGGGCTGAAGAATGGGAACCCCCAGATGCTTTGTTTGAAAATACAAGGAAGAGTGGAATGTCCGTTTATAATAAAGAAATAAACCTCACTCAGAAGAAAAAGCAGTGCCAACAACTCCCCCATAACAATGTTCATAACTCAGCTGAAGAGATCAATGGTGCCTAAGCCTTTAGCGGAAGTAGAAGTTAGGCCCCGAGCAAAGATCCTGCACCACCTGAGGAAGCAAGCACTGATGAGGCGGTGCCTTCAGAAGGGCTGCAGTACTCTGCATGGCTGTGTAGTGCCTTCATCTCGTCTTCATCACCTCCATCGCCATCAGCGCTGCACAGCTACATGATTCAGGATCGTCATTATTCAAGTTGTACATACTTCCCCAGTGCATATCATACACAATTTTATATGTTGTTAAAATTACGTAGGTTTAAGCATATAGAAGTGTTTAAGAGCATATGAAATGTCCATAAGAGTGTGGGAAAGGCTATTGAGAGAGTGGGAAAGGTTTATAAAGCCATAATATATATATATATATAAATACATCATGGATTTTTCACCTTTCGCAGGGGTCTCTGGAATGTAACTCCTGTGATCGGTGAGGAATCACTTTCTAAGTCCTTTCTCTTATGACCTAATTAGAGAAGATTTAAGGTGGGAAGAAGAGTCTGAAGAATTCAGAGTTATAAATTCCTGAAGAGAGCTTATTATCTACAGGAGAAATAAAGGTGAACTGTGGAGATGATAAACCAAGACAAGGAGCTCTTGAACAAAATAACCGCACACAAGTAGCCAGCCACTGGGGAAAAGTACTAAATTCCTTTCAAAACCCATCTTATTTTTATCATGAAAAAGAATGTATATGCTATGTTAAGAACAATTAAAAGACTATCGTTCAAAATTATATCTTCATCAACTATTAATTAAAAAATCATTTTATGAAATCACCCCAAACCTAAATCTATTTATAAGTAATTACAGTCAAAACTGAGGAACCCAGAATAATGCTATTCTGTATTTTTAGTTTGTCATTTGTTCATGACTTCAGGGTATCTTGCTCTAAGTTAATCATTCCTTAGTAGAAAATTCTTATCTATGTATATACTTTATTCTCTTTCTATTTTACCATTATAAAAACATTTATACTAAACTTCAAGGTGATTAGTTTTATTTGTCCCATTGGCTTCTTTGTTTGTTTTTAAACCTGATTATTTAAAAGAAAAAAAAAAGAAAGAGAAAAAGAATGGAATTAGAAAGTTGTCTCCCGAACCTAACAGCTAGGCATTGCCTTAATAGAGGCCCTTAACATTAGTGGCAGGAATTGTACTCTTCAATATTGTGGAACCTATTCAAATTAAAGCTCTATTAGTCATTTTAAACCTTCTATCAACTTTTGCTAATTACCAGAATTTAAGTTTTGACTTTTTTCAGCAATCATCTTTTGGTTCAATGCTTCATTAACTTTACCTCGACCATTCTCATTATGTCTCTTCACAGTTAATGCTCATCTTTCTCCTGCTGATCATTAAAAGAGTCACAATTATCATTCCCTAAATTTTATCCTCATTGTAGCACTCTCGTGATAAAAGAAACTCAGTGTCTATAAATAGCAAGTTTGCCTTGAATATGTAAATAAGTTGATCGAGAATTAGAGCCAGACTTCAGCATTCTGCACATGGCGTTGCCAGGCTGAGACAACTGACAGCCTCCTCCAGACCCCACAATCTAATGCAACCCAGCATCTCACTACTTATTTTTTAAAGAGAGGCCAACTGCCTTACTTAATGAGCTTCTCAATGAAAACTTCTGACTGAGGGGCTCAAGGAAATGCATGAATATTGGTGGATATGGTGATAGATACCTATAATTTCAGCGCTAAGAATTGTAAATTTGAGGCTACTCTGGATTAATGAGGCCCTGCTCGTTTCCCAAAATAAAGAAAAATTAATTTAGAGTAAAGATATAACTACAGAACTTTGAAGAAATATTTACATGATTTTGTCCAGAGTTACTTACCACATTTGAAACTCACTTCATTTTTTATGAAAAAGTCAGAAACTAGCTTTATTATTTTATTAATTTTAGATTGACAGGAAAAAATGTTAGAAAGATCACAAGAAATCCCCATTTCCCCACATATTAATATATTATGATATTTGCTCTTTTCTACTGTGAATATACACATCGAATATTTTTCCTGAAATTGTGGCAACTGATATGCAGATACAATGTCCCTTTATTTCTACCTACTTCATTGTAGAGTTTAAATACTTAAAAACATTACTAGACTCATATCTGCAATGTGTGTGTCTATCTGTCCATAATTATATATGTATATGTGTGTCTATTCATATACATATTCATATAAATACCCTTATATACGTACACATACATATGATGTGAATGAAAGGCAACCAATCACAGCATTGTGTTCTGTATTCTGGGCACTGATGGACTCCCTGACTGTAAAATCAATCTATTTGCTCTCCTGCACTAGGCCCATACTTTCAGGATCTCTCCTTGTCCACTTGACATCCCATGTCTGATTGCTGCAAGTAGTGTTGGTGTGTGGTGTTGTGCTTTGTGATGGTGGAGGTAGGTAGCAAAAAACGGGGTGCCAATGAGAAAGGTTGAAGGTACTGATTTTCCAGCCAAGAATAGGCTAGACACAGAGATTTGAGTCACTTCAAGGTAACCCTGAAAAATAGAAATATTTCTGAGTGTCCACAGACATCCCACCAGAAGGGTAGGTTGCTGGAAAAGGGTGTTTGTTCTGTGCTCTGACACACTCTAATTGCCTCACTAATGGAGCACAAGTCACAATAGCCCTCAGGTAGCCAGAAATGATTACTTTCAGTAATAAGCTTGAGTTTCAGATATATAATACAGTGTTTTACAAAACCTTGACATGTTTCTCACTTAAAAAATGTGGTTAAATGAATTACTCTGAATGTGCTTTTAAAACCTGAATGTTTATACCATTTCTTAACTATTTTTAATTCATTTTGACAGGAGACTGCATTATTAAAATAGTTCATAATAGCTTCAACTTTTAAGTGTTCAACACTTCCTCCCATTATAGTAATTTTCCTCTTAGGAGAAAGCCTATCAATAAAAAAAAGCAAGAAAAATCAACAAATAATTATCCTCATTAAAACATCTTCAAACTCAAAGGGTTTGAACCACATAATTTTCTGTTTCTCTGAAGAAAAATTATTAGTTTGGATTCGCCTGTCTTTCCAACACAGTTCTAGCTAGAATAAACAGTTGTGTTTTTAAGTTTTGTTTTGGTTTGGTTTTTACCTTATTTTCTGAAGATTAAAAAAATAATAAGACTAAATATATGAGTCAGGCTTCTCTCTACCAATGGAGATCTTTCTTTGTTTTTTGTTTTGTTTTGTTTAGTTTTGTTTTTTTAGTTTATACTCCCTGGAGTATTGTTTTGTATCCATGACCCAATTTTTCTGTAACAGTTTATTATGAAATGAGAAAATGCTGAAAAGCAGAATTGCTGCCATTGCATACCAGTTTTGGCAGTTATTATGCAGCCTAATTTTACATCATAGACAGTATTTATCACATTGTCTCCTCTGCAGTGTCTTTAATGCTAGTAGAATGTAAGTAGACTATGGGAGACATTTAGTATATTTTCTACAAACATCTGAAGTAACTGGATGGGGTGAAGGAATGTTTCACCTTTGTTAAGTCATGCTAAAGGCTTAGTTTAATACAGTCATTTAAAAAAACAGTGTAAGTTAGAAGTAAGTGGGACAATTTTAGTAGTCAGCTACAAATAAGGTCTCATGAAATGAAATCTTTCACCTTTGCCATTATTGGTTATTGTGCTGAATGATTCCTTGTTGCCTGTGTGTTATGGGATGGATGTTGAAGAGTACCTGTAGACTTACTATATCAATAATAAGTCCCCTCTAAGTTTGAGTAAACAAAAGCATTCCCAGATATTGGTAGTCTTTCCTGGATGTAGGCCACTCTGAGTTTGGAGTTCCACAGCTAAACTTCCTCCCATTAACCCTCTTACTGCAACTGTAAGGTAATCATGGGATTCAAACACAGGCTTCACTCCTGTCAGGGGATCCTATGCCTCATGCTGTGCTCTTCAAAGGCCATCTCACCCTGAAGAAGGATGCAAAGGAAATGTCCATGAACTCATCAAGAATAGTTCAGGGTGCAGACCTCTGAATCAAGGTCAATTGATTTATTGTTGCCTAGCTCGCCTAAAAGAATCCAGTATTACCAGTCTGTCTCAGTTTAAAGTCTTCAATTTTGCAAGAGAAGTCAGACATATAGTTCTATGTTTTTTTTTCTATATTCTATTAACTGGTTTCAGAATGTCACCCTGGCCAATAATTCTCACTCCCCATTGTGTACGCAAAATGGAATATGCTTTGTGAGTAGGATCAGCTGATGGGACTCCAGGTTTTGGCATTTCTTATGCCATGGCATGCTTATGGAGCTTCACTTTTTTTTTTATTTGCAAACTCAAGTTGAGGATCTCGGTTGTATGATGGTCCCACATGTGTTTTCCAACTCAAAAAAAGGTCTAAGACCAAATACATTACCAGAGCATTCATTTCTTTACATTACCCAAATTGGCTTGTTTCAAATTTTGCCACACATAATTCAGATACTAGCCTTCCTGTGCAAGCAATCCCAGAACACAGCTTAGAAACCAGTTTTTCCTGATCTACAAAATAAAGATCGATGAATGTTAGTTACTCCAATCTACCTCATTTCCTTTCCTTATATATACAGAGATAAGCATCTATGTACACATTTATCTAGGAACTCACAAATAATATGTACTTGCATATATTGGTATGTATGTATATGTTTGTGTATATTTTTGTGGAAACTAATGTTCTTTTAAGTAAACAGCTCTTTTTAAGTTAAATGCCTAAACAAGACTGAAAGAAAGGAGTACTTAGCTACATGTAGCCAAAGGAATGAAATTGCTAACTATAAATTTATAAATTTTGCCTGAGTCATAAAATCAGACATCCCTAATATTCAGGCTAGGGTGTAATAAGTTGTAGCTACATATTTTTTTTAAAAAAATGTGAATTCCACATGTGAGATGATGGCATGAGAAACTTCTGGGAAACTTTTGAGGAAAAAATAAAAGGTAGCAAAGAACATAAAAGCAAGTAGTTTTAGTTTTCCTGAAGGAGAAGAATTGATGGGGACAAAATTTACCCAAATATCTGATTGAAGGCACTTTATATCTGGCCTGTGCAGGCCACCTCAGGTCATCTTGCTCTCCCCTTTTTGTCTTTTGTTCATTTTTATTAGAATTCTTGCTGGCCTCAAACATCGACATTGGTCCATAAAGTTTCCCCAGACTATATTATTCTGGTGTTTGCTTGCTGTCTCCTAAGTCCATATTGACTATTTTAACTCATATATGTTTAGCAATTCATTTCCCTTCCTAACCATTACTCATTTAGGCCGAAAGAAAAATATCATATTCTTTTTTTGTTGTTTCAGATTAATGCCTGAAATTCTTTCTGTCATTTCCTTACTTGAAACTGACAGTTGGTTTCTCAATTACTTCCACCTCATCTTCCTTAAAAATTGCTTTGTCTGAAAATACTAGACATGGTCACCATTCTCTATGAAATGATGATTCGCACTGCCTTCTTATAGTGTTGAATATATTGCTTTTTCTATGCATATAAACATTCATGTTTCTCCAACTGCCCTTCAAAAGAATGGCAAAACAAATCCCACTTTTCCTTGACATTATTTCACTGTCAAACCATCTATCCTCTGCCTCTCCTTCAGTGGAACATCAAACTTAGGAATCAATAAAAGGCATGTTGTCTTTACAATCTAACTCGCCTTAAAATTTTGCTGCAATTACATGTATTACTGTCACCAAGTGTGCTGACATGATTTCTCTTCTTCCTATACTTAGTTGTTGATGGAACAAGCTGAAAATATGCCTGCTTCCAACCTCTGCATACTAGCTACTTTCTCCATGGCTTCAAGAAGAGAGTTCTTGTCCTATTTCTTCTCCTGTCTCTGAACTTGGTAGCTTTTTACATCTTTACCCTGGACTTATATCCCATCCCACAAACCTGACATTTTGATATGGCATTCTTAAAGTTGTCTGAAAGCCTGGACCTTTTCCTCCTGACTTTCACTCTGTCTCTATGACCATCATTGACAGAGTATAGACTTACTTCCATGTGTCAGTTAAACATCCTGCATGAATCTCATGGGATATCTTAAAAATATCCCAATTTAACAAAACTGAAAGGTAAATATTCAGCAACAGGCTTCATCTTCTCAATTTTCTGCCTTAAATGATTGACAATTATGGAATCTACTCAGTTTCCCAGGCTAAAGTTCTTCAAGTCACATTCATTTTTGTTCTTCCTCTATATCTTACATCAATTATTAACAGTATTTTGATGTTTTTGTTAATTCTGACATGTTCTTTTGGCCACAGTGCCACTATTTCAATATATAAAGGCCACATATTTATTCTACAGATTTAATATACAAAAGTCAAAAGTGAACAAAGTATCATAAATACCAAAAAAGTCCATTGTCGACTGCATTTACATCATATGATAAACAAACAGAATGCACAAGCATTCTTTTACCTTACTACGCTGAATGACCAGTATGTTTCCCTAGGTATCATATGGGGAACCCAAGAACTGGGAGAAACCTGGTAAGATAAAAGGTTCATGTTGTTCTTTATTCAGTTGAGAAACAAAATAACAAGGAGGAAATTTTCTCATGGTTACAAAAGAAATCAGTACCAAGGCCAAGTTTAACAAACTCAGCAGTCCTTGCTTTGAGCACAACACTTTTTCAACCTTCTTTTTGGTACCTCTCTCCTAATCTACCAAGTATTTTTACGTTACAAAAGATCACAAAGCTGTATGAGCTCTCCAGATAAGATGATTGTGATCCTCTGAGGCTTACTAGGTCTGCCTTAACAATTCGTTCTCAAGGTGCTAAAAGCTGTGTTTTTGAAATTTACTTAGATATTTATTTAGCTTTTTGGTTATTTTCCATAAATTTAAGGTTGGCACATACCTATATAGAAGGAAATCTCAGATCATATCTATTTATGCCATTCCTACTTATAAATAGCATTAAGGTCTGATTTTTGTGCATCATCAGCCAGTGTGGCATCCTCCTTCCTCATCTGTGGGGACAGTGGCTACACTTAGTCATCTACCTGGCATCAAGTGGCTCTTAATGATGTGTGACCTCTTATGCTGGAACCTCTGCAGGGTAGAAAAAGTATGGGGTAAACCAGATATTTGCATCATAAGAAATTCACAATGTATTAAAATTCTTTTAGCAAGGCATAGAATATTGTGGTCTAATACAGGATGAACACTTGGGTTAAGAGTCAAAAAGTAAAGTGAAATTAAGTCTGGTTTGCTTCAAGTAAGAAAATAGAAAGGAAGGAACACATCATGAACATATAATACTCTGGTTCGAGACAGGTGTGGCACAATGTGCAGGATTGGGAAGCAAGTGGTGTGTGGAGAAAATAAAAGCAGGCAATAGGACATGTGGAGTCAAGTATGAGGCATGTAAAAAAAATGTGCAAGCTTCCTGGGAGTTAAGACTGCAAAAGGGAACCACCAGCACCTAGCTTCTCTCCCTCCCTCCTTCTGTCCCCCCTCTTTCTCTCCCTCTCCCCCCCCTCTCTGTGTGTGTGTGTGTGTGTGTGTGTGTGTGTGTGTGTGTGTGTGTCCTCTCCCCTTCTCTTCTCTCTTCTAAGATAATTGTTAGTAGGGTTTCTGGGTTAAATATTGTTTCATTCTCTGTATACTTAAGATAATGCCTAAAGAAGTTAAATATTCATTCAGGAATTTTATTTCAGGAGTTTGTTTTGACATATTCTGCTATCATCAAGCATCAGGATTTCACTTCATTTTTTGTGGTTTGGGTGTTTTTTGTTTGTTTGTTTGTTTGTAACTACAGTTCATTTCACCCCAGATTTGATTTTAAATCTGCCTGAGTCAGACAAGGTTTATAAGTCTACAGTCGGCAGTTCTATTCTTTCAGCTGCAGGAGGTTTAATATGCTTTCCTTTCTGACTCCCTGAGAGTGAAACTTAAAGTCTATCTTGAAAATTAATACATCTAATGTCCCTGAGAGAATATTTCATGTCTGTATATATTTAGCAAATATGGAGAGAGCTGTCATTTTTCTCAGGCATACTGGAGTTTCTTGCAATCCACGGAGCTCAATTTTAAGACCTTTATTTTAATATTATTCTGAAGACATTCAATGTCCCAAATTATGTCCAAAATAGCCAATCTACATTTGTTATTATATGGCGCTGCTTGCTTAACTTTAAAGAATATTATTTAAAAATAAGCCTGTTAAAAAAACATAGCTAGTAAAATATTCCCTCTGATATTAAGTGCATTGATTGGCACTATAGATGTTGTAGTGAAGATACTTGGACAATAAAAAACTGGCAAAGGGTGATAGATATCAGTGCTTAGAGTGGTGCCATTCTTTGTGGTACTAACTGGTGGGCAGACCATTTTGTTTATTTCTGCCAGTCACAACATAATCATCCATCTACAAGACAATTAGGGGTGTGTTTTTGAAACAACAGAATGTTAATATGTTTTCAGCCAGAAAATTGTGTATAAATAAATCTTTACTAAATAAATATCAGTGCAATTTTTGTACAATTGACAAATAGGTGCAGATGAAAAGATTGCTGTCATTAATTTATCACACATTCTCAACTGGCTTGGAGTGTCTGAGCTCAAAAAGCGATTTCCAATTTTAAGACTCTTTTCCCAAAGTTATTCATTGTTCCTGATGGTGCAGTATTGGAGGAAAGGAATATTTTGCTTAATTAGGGCGGTCAGCATAATCTTGCTGCATACCCACACATGTATTTATACTTTCACAATGACCTTCAGCATGTGCTTCTGCTAACTCAACACATTGCTGCTGATCTGAAACTTGGTGAAAAGGCATTTTGCTGAATTACCTAGAAGGCAAAAGAACTAAGTGTGTATTTTTGGTTTAACTTAGCAATGTCAAAGAGAATTCATCAATCAGTGTCACTGTCTGACCTATTCCTGTGACAACTCAACTTTGTTGCCTGTTTTTCTGGCTTTAGTCAGTTTGTCTGCAAAGATGCCCCCTCCCCCTCCCCCCTGCCCCCCCTCCCGCCTCTCTTTCTGTCCAGTTCAGTCATCTCAGACTCTTATTATGGACAGAAATTCATTGATTTTAAATAAAAGAAACAAATGCAGCAGTGATACTCATTAGATACTATGGATAAAATGAACTATTTAACTTGTGGGTGGGGTGAGAGGGAAAAACTAGGAAAGAGCAAGGGACAAGATGACATTGTCCAAAAAGACAGACTTACGTAACTATAACCCCTGTGTACATCACCTCTATAATAACAATATAAAACTAAATATAAAAACAAAAAATAGAGGAGGAATTGGATTCAGCCCTGTTCATGCTTCTAGAAAGTAGTATGGGAATTCACTCCCTTAGAAAAAGTCTCCTTGGTTGTTTTTTAAAATTTTTTATTTATTTTTAAAGTGTCTTTATTATCTTTAAGTATTTGCACAAAGAGATTTCAATGAAACATGTCACTTCGTGAATACACACATTTTGATCACTGTCACCTGTTTCATCATTCTCCTTTATCTTTCCCAACTCCCCCACTGATATGACAAAATTAATTGATAATGAACATGTTAGAAATTTCTAAAGCAAGCTTTATAGTGTATGTAAGATGAGAAGCCAGGCACTGTGGCTCACACCTGTAATCTACTCAGGAGGCTGAGATCTGAGGATTAATATTCAAAGCCAGCCCAGGCACAAAAGGACCTGAGACTCATCTCCAATTAACCTCTAGAAAATGAGAAGTGGGTGTGGCTCAAGGGTAGGATGGTAGCCTTGAGCTGAAGAGCTCAGGGACAGTTCCCAGGCTGAGTTCAAGCCCCATGACTCTCAAAAAAAAAAAAAAAGATGAGATCAATAATAGATTCCTAGAAATTTACATCACATTTACTTTAAAGGAAAACTAATCAATAAGACCAGTTTATAAAAAGAAATGATATTTATGTACAAACATATGAAATATAAAATAATAGATGTGACATTTTCATTAGGGCATTAATAATTATAGGAAAAACTCTTATAGCATTTAAGCTTTCTTGAAATCATTTGGCCAATGATCTGATTTTGGCGATTTGTTTATGTTGTTTTTGTTTTGTTTCTTTAAGTTATTATCTCTCTATGTATGTCAACTGGCCTCAAACTCATCATGCTCATGCCTCAGTCTCTTAAGTACTAGGATTACAGGCACCCTGCCTGGTCCTAGGAGACAACTGCGTTACTCTTTTGTGTCTAGGCCTAGTCAATTATCAATGGCATAATGATTGTTAGCTATAATAATATTCAAAATAAATTGCCAATGCCAGAAAACTCTCTATATGAAGCTGACATAAACTGGCCAGTCCTTCCTTTGAGAAGCAGTGATTTTCTATCTATTGTTCCAATATGTAAGCTCTGTACAGTGGGAACCATATAATGATAATTCCAGGCAGTGCTCATCGTGTTACCTAGACTAAAATATACCTAGACTGCAGATCAAAGGAGACAGTGCAGTTCAGTTCCTGCTGTATTTGTAAAATAAAAAATGGTTTGCTTATATTATCTTGAGTGGCTTACTAAACTGAAAACTCTTATTCAAAGTAGTGAGATTTCTAATAAAGAACAGATTGGAATTGGAGGGGGAGGGGTGGATCTAAAGGAACAACACTGCAATGGGCTCTCCTCCTCAAGCTCACATGATTATATGCATCATATGAGTAAAAGAAAGAGTTGGCATTAATCTAATACTTGGGTCCACAAGAAGCTCAATTCATTGTATCAGATGGGTTCATTTAAAATGCCCTTGTGGTTGTCTGTGGCTCATGCCTGTAATCCTAGCTATTCAATAGGCTGAAATCCAAGGATCATGGTTAAAAATCAGCCTGAGGAGAAAAGTCCATGAGACTCTTATCTTCAATTAACCAGCAAAAAGCCAAACGTAGAGACATGACTCAAGTAGTAGAACACCAACCTTAAGGGGGAAAGCTAAGCGTCATTCCCCAGGACCTAAATTCAAGACACTGGGCATGGTACACTGCTTGAAGCCTTTTCTAGTCCTTGGAATTCACTAATTGAGCAACAGTCCTATTCTAATTTTTTGATGCAGAGAGGCCCCTAGTTACCAATAATTTCACAATTTGCATTGTTTCTTTCACCATTATTTTACTGCCCTTCTGAGAATTTGCTGTTCACTTATCACATATTAGTAACATCAGTTTTATTCACTTGAATATTACTTTAATGTATGGAGTATTTTCATGATGTTGTTCCACTAATTTCATCTTACTAAATCTTTATAGAAACCTCATCAAGTAGGCAGGATAGGAATTTTATGTGAAGAAATATTCATAGATGTTGAAAAGTTACTCATCCATCCAGTGAGAGAATTAGCACCTGGCATGAAGTCCTCTTGTTAAAGATGCCAAGTAATTTTTCCTGGCCTATGTTAGCTGCAATTAAAGGATTCATTGGGAATTCAAGTGTTGTGATTTTATAGTCACTACTTACGAGAGCAGCAGTTGGCATAATATAGATCTCTGGTCAGATCTGGCCCATAGCCTATTTTCATAAAAAAAATTATTGGCATGCAGTTACACTCATTTAATTATATGATGTTGTCTATAATCACTGTCTCTTTGTATGAGAAAGAGAGAAAGAAGAGAGAAGAGGAAGAAGGAGGAAGAAAAGGGACAGGGAGAATGAAAGGGAGAGGTGATTAAATGCAGAAGCCTGTACTCTAGCCTGCAGCTCAAAACATAGACAGAACATCATTGCCATGATCTCTTCTATCTTTCTAAGCTAGCACTTTGTAAGATAAGTGTGACTCTGGATTAATGTTCTTATTTTTTAGCATTCCTAGGGCTAGAACTCAGGGCCTGAGCACTGTTCTTGGACACTTTTTGCTCAAGGCTAGCATTCTGCCACTTGAGCCACAGCACCACTTCCTTTTTTTCTATGTATGTGGTACCGGGGACTCGAACCCAGGTTTTGTGCATGCTAGGCGAGCACTCTACCACCAGGCCAAACTCCTGACCCAGGATTAATGATTTCGTATGCATAAGAACATGATGTTGTTTCTGGGGGCTCAGCCTGTCATGCATCGAGTGTTTTTGTGATTTCTCTTTATAGAACCAAGACTTCCATTGATTGGTGTCTTTTTTGTATGATCAATTTACTGCCTGATCACACATTTACTTACATTCATAATTTGTTCTGACACTTTTATCAAAGAGGCCTTTTTGAATAATTTCTTACATGCACTCCAGTTGTATCTTGAGCTTGATAAAGGATTTCTTTGCTTTAGCTATTAGTTCTCTCAGTGTAACCACTCAAAGTGTCTCACAAAATTATACCCTATGGGACATTTCCCCCTGATTTATGTCTGAGAATGAGATCTATTGCCTGTTCTTGCCCCCTCTGAAGAGCAATCTGGCATCTTTTGCAAGAAAAATATTGATCCTGGGTGAAACTAGCTCCTGAGGGTTTTTTTTCCCTAAAAGCTGTAATTACTAACACTATATTTAGTCCCGGAAATTCTAGTTTGCCATCCAACTTTACTACAGCTTGTTAGTTACAACCTGCTAAAAGTCACAAAAGCCACAGTGAAAGAGGAAGATGTGAGTTTGCAGCCTCAAAATGAAATAAAACACTTGTCACATTGTTAGAAAAAAAGAGTAAACTTCTGCTAAATCAAAGAAAGCTTATCTGAGGGCCATTTCTCCGTTGCTGAGATTTCAGTTTGGAGAAGTAATTAGTGGGGTAATGTCATGATGCATGCACCACATTGTTACTAGATTTAGAAAAAAACCCATTTGTGCATACCAAACACATGTGCTTAAATATTACTACTTTCAGACAGACAAAAAATAAAGAGGGTGTTGCAAATTATCATTTCATCTTTGAGTCCCATCTTTGAAAGGATATTCCATAACTTGCATTATTCCCATAATTTGGCTCTTCCTATTTTTATTAACATTGCTTTACTCCCTGAAGCTAAAATTGTTATTGTAGCATACATAGATTCTACTCTTGGGGGAGTCAAATATTTTCTTGGCCTTGACATAGAATGAAGAATAATCTCGTTTTCTTTCCTTCTTCTGTTTTTATTATTATTTTTTCAACAGTCCTATGGCTTGAGCTCAGGGCCTAAGCACTGTCTTTGGGCTTTGTCAAGGCTAGTTTCTACCACTTGAGCCACAGCACCATTTCCCCTTTTCTTTCTTTCTTTCTTTCTTTCTTTCTTTCTTTCTTTCTTTCTTTCTTTCTTTCTTTCTTCTTTGCCAGTCTTAGAGCTTGATCTCAGGGCCTGGGCCCTGTCACTGAGTTTTGTTTGCTCAAAGCTAGCACTCTACCACTTGAGCCATGGTACCAACTCTGACTTTTTCTGCTTATGTAGTACTAAAGAATCAAACCATGCATGCTAGGCAAGCACTCTAACACTAAACCACATTCCCAGCCACTTCCAGCTTTTTCTATGTATTTGGTACCAAGGAATTGAACCCAGACTTTGTGCATGCTAGGTGAGCACTCTTACCACTAGGCCAAACTCCTGGCCCTGATCTCATTTTCTTTGATAGCACTGATTATCTCCTGCTGAAAGGAAACTTGACTGGTGCTAATGATTGATTAATTAAAGAGATGCGAAAGGAGGGAGAAGAGGAGTCAAACTCAAATAAAGATAGCACTTAACATGCTATTAGAGTAGTATTTTTGAAGACTCCAAATAAGTCAAGATTAATTTTCTCCTAGGCATCAATGTAGGATGAAAAACACAGAAATTGGATTATACTAGTTTATACTCACCATGTATTTTTGTGGATTGATGTACCTTTTTAATCCTGATATATATTTATAGTATTTTCCCCCATTGGTACTATGATCAAATACATTATCAAAGAATACGAGTTGCCTCAGCCACAGTTAAGGCCACTAGCTTTGCCTAGGTGTTTATTAACTTTTTAACTGTTTGACTTTCTAGGTTTACAAATGCCATTGGAAGAGCTGTGTTGAGACACCAATTCCATCAGTTTACCATCCTTCCCAAGAACTTCACTTTTCAGTACCCTGCAATAGGGTGACATAGAAATGATCAGGTTTATCACTGCATGCATTTCATGAAGTTTTGATTCTAATATTAGTAGTAGCATGTTAACTGAATAAACATGATTAAATACATTTTTTAAAATAAATTGAACCTGCTAGTGGGAGCTTGTCTGCAAGGTCCTAGGCAGAACTTAGAGAAGCTTTCCATCTGCCAATTCTGAGTATGACATATCAATATCAAAGTCATGAGTGAAGGAAGCAGCAAGAGACAAAAGAGTCGGGTTAGAGCAGGCAATGAGAAAAAATATATGCCCCAAATCTTATCTTTCCCTAAACAGATAGGTTATAAAGACAGATATCTTCCCACAAGATAAGACTTAAAAAAATATAGCTTGGGCCAGGAGCATGGCCTATTGGTAGAATGCTTGCCTAGCATGCACGAAGACCCAGATTCGATTCCTCAGTACCACACACAGAGAAAAAAGCTGAAAGTGGTGCTGAGGCTCAAATAGTAGAGCTCTAGCCTTGAGAAAGTCCAAAGACAAGACTCAAGCCCTGAGCCCAAGCCCAGGACTGGCAAAAAAAGTTATAGCTTGATATATATTAATTAATTAAACAATGTAAGATTAGAGAATTCTAAGAAGATGCAGAAATATGACCTAGATGTTATCAAATTTCATAATATTTACATTAAAAAAAACCCCAAATTTATCTGGACTGCAAAAGTTGCCTGAGTTTAGGATCAGAAATCAGCTAAGTCAGAGTCAACTAATTTGGAAGTCAAATAAAAATTGAATGAAGCTGAGTCTGGTGGTATACATTTGCAATCCTAGCATTTGTAAAACGGAGGCAGAAGAATCATAACTTAAAGATAAGCCAAGACTACAAAGAGAGTTTAAGGCCAACCGGAAGTACAGAGAAAATCCTGTCCAAAAAAAAAAAAGAATGAAAGAAAAAAAAAGAGCATGAAAATACAAAAATCCAAAGAAACAAAGTAAAAGAATTCCAAAATTCAAAATGACCTTAAGGTAAGTGAAAACTACCTAAACTTCAAATTTAAAATGTAGTTAACATTGGGTTTTCTTTCCTTTCCTTTCCTTTTTCTTTTTTGTGTGCTAGTCCTAGGCTTGAACTCATGGCCTAGGTGCAGTCTCTGAACTTTTGTGCTCAGGAATAGTGCTCTACTTCTTGCACCACAGCTCCACTTTGGGCTCTGTGGTGTTTAATTGAAGATAAATATATCACAGACTTTTCCACCAAGGCTGGCTTTGAAATGAGATCCTCAGATCTCAGCCTGCTGAGCAGCTATGATTCTAGGAGTCAGACACTGCTATTGGGACCTGAGTTAGATCCTTCCCACAAAAAGAACTATATTTCCATCTCTTTATACATTTATTAGTCCATGCTGGAATTCTAGTGACTCTGTACGTCGTTTTATTGTTGTTGTTTTGTTTTGTTTGTGGGTCATGAGACTTGAACTCGGCCTGGGTGCTGTCCCTGAGCTCTTCAGCTCAAGGCTGCTGCTCTACCCTTGAGTCAAGCCCCACTTCCTGTTTTCTAGAGATTAATTGGAGATAAGAGTCTCGGGTCCTTATGTGCCTGGACTGGCTTTGAACCTTGATCTTCAGATCTCAGCCTCCTGAGTAGCTAGGGTTACATGCATGAGACACTGTGCCCAGTGTATACATGTTTTTAAATAATCTATATGCAATATTAAATATTCCCTCGATCTGTGCTATTTTTTTGTTAACAGCAGAAACCATTTTTCAAAGGAAATCTTACCTGCCTTCCAAAAATAGATAGGCACATAAAGCTTATTTGAAAACCAAGGGCCTTGGAAGGCATCAATTGTGCTCAGTTCTGATCCACAACCATTAGTTACATTAACTGATGTCTGATGGCTGTGTCTGGCCAACTGTATGCTGCTGTCTGACGTAGCCCCCAGGGGAGCCTATTAATTTTCAAGCCAAGATGCTTTTATTAGAGCATATATGGCAAAGAATCTTGCCCTTCCAATTTCTAGCTCTACTTGTACAATATATAATTTTATATTTGGTAAATGTTCACTTAGTTGAGATTTTATCAGGTTTCTTTTTCTCATCCCTCCAAAAAAAAGTCCTTCTTTTTTGGGGGGGTTGAAAAATGAGAACACCTATCCATTTTTTCTCCTACCATTAAACCATTGGGACTGAAATAACAGTAACTTCCCAAGGTAGATAAATGTGCAAATATTCTTGTCTTCGTGCTTTCTTTTTTCTTTTCTCTTCTTTCCTTTTTTTTTTATTTTTTTAACCTCTCTGGTAAAGCAGGACAAATAGAATGTCCTAACAAAGGAAGGGCTGTTGAATCTTTCAACACAGAGTCTATAGTTTGGACTTTTGCCATTTTGGGGGGAGGTCAGTAGTGGGGCTTGAACTCTGGGCCTGGGTACCACCCCTGAACTTTTCAGCTCAAGGCTAGCACTCTAACCGTTGAGCCACAGAGCCAGGTTAGTTTGGACTTTTTAAAGTCACATTATGGAACTAAGTTTTCAAATTAGGTTAAGAAAGACACCCCTGGATGTATTGTACAAATAGAACAGACAATAAAGTAGGAAGAGTAGTAAAGATGAAACTCAAAGGACAGAGCACATCAGAAACATAATTGCAGTCTTTCAAGGATTGTTTCTTCTATTTACTGGCTTAGTATGCCAAAAAAGAAAGCGCAAAAGGAAGAGAGAGAGTGAGAGAGAGAGAGAGAGAGAGAGAGAGAGAGAGAGAGAGAGAGAGAGAGAGAGAGAGAGAGAGAGAGAGACAGAGACAGAGAGACAGAGAGAGAGAGACAGAGAGAGAGACAGAGAGAGAGAGAGAGACAGAGAGAGAGAGAGACAGAGACAGAGACAGAGAGAGAGAGATAGAGAGAGAGAGACAGAGAGAGAGAGAGAGAGAGAGAGAGAGAGAGAGAGAGAGAGAGAAAGAGAGGGAGAGGGAGGGAGGGAGGAGATGAAAGAAAGAAAGAAAGAAAGAAAGAAAGAAAGAAAGAAAGAAAGAAAGAAAGAAAGAAAGAAAGAAAGGAAGGAAGGAAGGAAGGTTTTTGTGAGACTTATCTGCTCTGATAAATTTAGACTATAAGGGAACCAGCTCCTTGGTTGTTCCAAACTACTTCTTCCATGGGAAATTCACCCCTTTTTGTATGGAAACTGGAACAGCTGTGATTTGTCACTGTCAAAGCAATGTACATCTGAGTGATGGACCTATTAAAACCCCAGGGTCTCAAACTGCTGTGCTCTCAATTCTCTCCAGAGGATGAAGGGGATTTAGCAGCAACTGATTTAAACAGCTTGTGTGTGAAAAGAAAGAAAATAAGAAGAGGGTAATTGGATCACCTTTTTTAAAGAACATAACCTTTAAAGAGGCGCAAATTATCATATTATAGAAAATGAATTAGCTTGTGTCAAAGTGAGAAGCAAGAGAGAGAAAGACGAGGAGAGGACGTGCAGGGGAGGGATAAAGGAGCTTGACCTGTGACTAGAGATGAGGTCAGGTGCTCATGCCACAGAGAGGGCAATTCTTCCCCATTTTGGAATCCAGGCTTGTTCCAACAGCGGAGTGAGCCACGTTCTGTTGGAAAACTCATTAGAAGCAATATGCAAAAGGAAAGGAGAAATGGAAAATTAAAAATCCTGCTTTTTCTCCAGTGGCAGACATATCTTGAAGGTTCCCGGAAATCACCAGCCAAAGCCTGAAGGGTAGTGTTTCCGTAACACCTTCCTATGCCAGAAGATGAGGATGGGCACACAGGCTCCATGACTAAAGTGCTGTTCCAAGAGACCAGCATGACACTCTCCACTGTCCTAAACATCAGCCTTCGATTAGTGCAGTGGCTCAAGCCTTTAATCCTGGCTACCTGGAGCACAGAGATCAGGGACCAGCTGAGGCCTCAACCAGTGGCTGGGTGTGATGGCAGATGTTTGTCATCCCTGGAGACACAGAGAAGCAAACATAGTAGGATCACAGTCTGGGACAACTTGGGTATAAAATGAGAACCTGTCCCAAAAGTAATTTATGCCAAAAAGGTCTGGGGGAATGGCTCCAGTGACCTAACAAGGTTAGGTTAAATCCCTAATGCCATTTCTCTAATTGCCATTTCTATTTCACAGCTTGAAATAAGAATGTTGAGTTGGGTTAGTTCTTCTTGGTTCAGTGTGGGTATGTTAATATGGGCTAGGAATTCATCCATTTCATCTAGATTCTCAAATTTGTTGACGTAAAGGTTTGAGAAGTATTCCCTCATGATATTCTGGATCTTGGTAATTTCTGTCGTGATATTACCATTTTCATCTGTGATTTTGTTTATTTCGATATGCTCTCTTCTTTTTTTGGTAAGATTTGCTAAGGGCTTGTCAATTTTGTTAATTCTTTCAAAGAACCAACTCCTTGTTTTGTTGATTCTTTCTATAATTTTTTTTGGATTCCAAATCATTTAATTCTGCTTTGATTTTAATTATTTGCTTTCTTCTACTGGGATTAGGGTTGGTTTGTTGCTCTTTTTCCAGGAGCTTAAGGTGAGACATTAACTTGTTGGTTTGCAATTTTTCCAACTTGTTGTTGTAGGCACTCAGCGCTATAAATTTTCCTCTGAGTACTACTGCCTTTGCTGTGTCCCAAAGGAGTTGGTATTTTGTGTGCTCCTTACTGTTAAATTTCATAAACTGTTGGATTTCTGTTCTGATCTCTTCGATGACCCATTGGTGATTCAACAATGTGTTGTTCAGTCTCCATGAGTTACAGGGTTTTCGTTGGTGGAGATGTGTGTTCAGTTCCAGTTTGATGCCTTTGTGGTCTGAGAGTGTGCATGCAATAATTTCAGTGTT
The DNA here is from genome assembly GCF_031878675.1 of Megascapheus bottae. Taxonomy (NCBI): domain Eukaryota; kingdom Metazoa; phylum Chordata; class Mammalia; order Rodentia; family Geomyidae; genus Megascapheus; species Megascapheus bottae. The sequence continues at coordinate 31,799,303 of NC_143529.1, read as the reverse complement.
TCTGAATCTGTCCAGGTTTGTTTTATGGCCTAAGATGTGATCTATTTTGGAAAATGTTCCATGTGCTGCTGAGAAAAACGTATATTGTATTGTTGCTGGGTGGAATATTCTGCAGATGTCTGTTAGATCTAGTTGGTCTATATAGTTGTTCAGTTCTAAGGTTTCTCTGTTGAGTTTTTGCCTTGTTGATCTGTCCATAGGTGAGAGTGGTGTGTTGAAGTCACCGACAATCACTGTATTTCAATCTATGTATGGTTTCAGTGTAAGTAAAGTTTTCTTGATGAAGTTCGGTGCTCTGGGATTGGGTGTGTAAATATTTAGGATCGTTATGTCTTCCTGGAGGAAAGATCCCTTTAGTAGTATGTAGTAACCTTCTTTGTCTTTTCTTACTAATTTTAGTTTGAAGTCTATTTTATCTGATATGAGGATGGCAACTCCAGCCTGTTTATGGGGGCCGTTAGCTTGATAGAGTTTATTCCAACCTCTCACTTTCAAAAGATGATTGTTTTTTTGGGTAAGATGTGTCTCTTGAAGACAGAAGAATGATGGCTCTTGCTTTTTGATCCAACTAGACAGCCTATTCTGTTTAATTGGAGAGTTAAGTCCATTGATATTGAGAGTTAGGATTGAGAGATATTTATTAGTTCCTACCATTTTTAAAAGCTTTTATTTGGGCCTGTGTCTTGACCGTTCTTGTGGTCCTTAGATGGTATGCTGTTTAGGTGCCATTTCTTTCCCTATATTGCATTTATTTTGGTTTTCTATGTATAGAACATCTCTGAGAATTCTCTGTAGTGTTGGTTTTGTTGCGACATATTGTTGCAGCTTTTCCCTGGAATGGAATGTTTTTATTGTTCCCTCAGTTATGAATGAGAGCTTAGCTGGGTACAGTATTCTTGGTTGGTAGTTATTTGACTTAAGGGCATGACATATATGTTTCCAGTCACTTCTTGCTTGCATGGTCTCTGCTGAGAAATCTGGGGTTATTCTGATTGGTTTTCCTTTATAAGTTACTGAACCCTTTTCCCTGGCTGCCTTTAGGATCCTTTTTTTGGTTTCTATTGATCCAGTTCAGATTACGATGTGGCGGTGGGATGTTCTTTTCTGGTCAGGTCTGTTTGGGGTTCTAAAAGCTTCTTGTATCTGGATGGGCCTGCCCTTCTGGATATTTGGGAAATTCTCTGAGATGATTCCCTGAAGTATATTTCCAATACCATTGACCTCTTTCTCCACGCCCTCCTCAATACTAATTAGCCTTAAATTAGGCTTCCTAATTGTATCTTGGACCTCCTGAAGCGCTCTCTCATTTTTCCTAGATTTGGATTGACTCATTTTCTGTTCTTTCTCTATAATAACTAAATTATCTTCAGCCCCAGAAATTCTCTCCTCTGCATTGTCTAACCTGCTATCAAAGCTATCTACTTTATTTTTCATCTCCCTTGCTTCTAATTGCTCATTGTTGATGCCTTGCATCTCTTCTTTTAGATCATGTGTGGATTTCTTTAGCTCCTTGATTTCCATTTGAGTGGTTAGCTCAGTAGCTTTATTTTCTTTGAACATTTGCTGGAGTTCGGTCACCTTTTTATTTGTGGATTCTATGAATTCATCCATCTTTCTTTGAAAAACCTTTATTATGGCCTCCTTTATGGCTTCTTCTTTTTCACTTATCACCTTGTTTATGGTTTCCTCTTGTTCAGCTATGGCTTCTTCCCTTATCTCTTTCTTTATATTTTCACATTTTTCATTAATGATGTTTATCAATTGCATTTGTACAGCACTTGGAAGACTCTCCTCTAGGTTTGCCAGTGACTGTGCCATTGGCTGTTTATATTGGGTGAGAGGGGTGGGGGATGTTGTTTCTTGATTTGACATTTTTCTTGAGTTTCTTGTTCTGCCCATTTGAAAATGGGAGCAAGATTAATACTAAACACGATTATACTTTTTCAGATATAACCAACCTAGACCTCTGTAGCTGGCAGACTCTAGATGGTCACAAGTTTTGATTGGTGTTATCACTCTTTCTTTTTGTGCAGTTACCGACCAGTCTAATACATCCACTGATAAGCGATTTATACCCAAAACAATAAGCCTCTCAATCCAATCTCTATTGTCTTTAAGTCCCTCTGAGCCTAGAAAATAATTAAACACCTAGATATACAGTGTTGCTCAACAGCCATCAAGTGTAGATCCATGCAGTATAAGGGTTGAAAGACGAACAGAGGTCCAGAGATAGAAAAATAGAATGAGAGAGGTCGGGGGTAAGTAGGTAGAGTATTTGAGTACAAAGTTTGGAAAGTATTCGAATAAAACTTATGTGTTGCTGCACGACTAGCTCTTAGCCCAACCAGTGGCCTCACAGTGGACCATGGGATGGGTCTGCGAGCTTCCGTCTGAGCGCGATTGGCAGACGTTTTCCTGTGCTGCTTCCAGGGGTGGCCCCAAGCCAAGGGTCTGGGGATTGAGAGTTTCAGGAGCTCTCAGCAGGACCAGCAGGAGACCCCTCTGTTCCCTGGGGCGGGGCCCAGCTGAGGAAGTAGGCTCCAATGGCGGAGCCTCGCCTTTTTGATTCTCAGAAGGGGAGCTTGGCTGCTGGTCGGCCCTTCAGATCCCTGCTGTGTTTCCACTGCTTTGTCAGAGTCTGTGACTGTTGGGGGGCCCCTCGGTGCTGTCTTGCTGAAGATTCCCAGTTGGAGGATGCCCCGCTCAAGAATTGAGGGGGGGCAGATGCTAGCTCCTATTTTCCCGCACCCCCTACCCACTGTTGTAAGGCAGGGTCCCAGCGCCCTCCACTCTCCAGATCCAGTGGCCTGGGAGAGGAGCCTGGTGGGCGGGTGGGAGCTGGGACAGCTCTGCCTCCCCTGGTGGGGTGCTGAGTCTTAGGGTCTGCCCGCTTGTCAGTCTCCAGTCAGAGGGCTGGGGCTTGAGCCCGTTGGGCGGGTGGGAGTTGGGACAGCCCCGCCTCCCTTGGTGGGGTGCTGGGTCTTAGGTAGCCTGCCTGTCAATCTCCAGTCAATGGCCTGAGGGAGGGGGCTGTTGAGGGGAGGGACAGGATTCTAAATTCCTTGCCCCCCTGCTCCCGCCAGTCTTTCTCGGGCGGGGTGTTGGGGTCTGAGTTAAGTTCTATTGCTTGGCACCCGCTCCGCTTTCCCGATGTGTTTGGGGACGCGCTGTATTACTCACGCCTCTGCGTCCATCTGAGGGTGCTCCACGGTGGTGGGGAGTCTTTCACTCCCCTCGGGTCTCCGCCACCGCCTGTGTTCTGCGTCTGGGTTCCGCCGCTTGCTGTTCTGGTTTCGCGTCTGGGTTCCGCTGCTTCCGCCGTTCGCTGGCCCGGTTCTGTGCTGGTTTCTGCAGCCGTTGGGCTCCCGGCCTGGCGCCCTCCACTGCCGCCGCTTTTCGTGGCTTGGAGCCAGCGCCTGCCGCTGCTTTCCCAGCGTGAAGCCGGCACCCGCAGCTGCTTTTCATGGCTTGGTCAGGCGCCAGCTGCCGCTTTTCGCGGCTTTCGGGGGCTTTCGGCGGCTTTCGGCAGCTTCCGCGGCTTGGATCTGGCGGCGAGAGGTGGGGGAGGGGTCCTCGCCTTCCGAATTCTTTGAGAAAGTTGGATGTGAGCTTTATCTGGATTTCTTTTCTGGTTTGAGTCCTTCTCCATTGCTTTTTGAGTTTGTTGTTGTGGATTTCTTAAGGTAGTTGGCTCGTGGGACTCCCTGGTTCTCTCTTTTTGTCAGAGAGAGCTAGGCTGCGTCCCTATTGTCTCGGCGCCATCTTCCTTCTCCTCATGCTGTTTCTTTTTAAGTCCTCATTTGTAGCTGGTAAAAAAGCATTTGTTTATGTACCAGCTAAATATTTGTGATTTAAAGAGAAACACTAAATATGTCATAATTTGGAAATTTTTATAAGATACAGAAAAAAATATGAGAGAAAGATTCATATAAATCCTCAAGTGATTTGAGCAATATTTCCAAAATGGTAAGTGCTAAAAATTAAGTAGATGTTTCTAAAAATGGTACCAAACCTTAAAATGAACGTTCAGTTGGTACTGGTGGCTCTCATCTCTAATCCTAGCTGCTCAGGAGACTAAATTCTGCAGATCATGGTTCAAAGCCGACCAAAGCTGAAAATTCTTTGAGACTTATCTCCAAATAGCCAGAAAAAATATGAAAAATGGAGGTATGATTCGAGTGGTAGAGGATGTCTTTAGCCAGAGTGTGAGTTGGAGTTCAAAACCAGGTACCAGCATCAAAAACAAACAGTAACACCATTCATATTACATTCTTGGATACTTCTCTCATTTGAGTTCCATTGCCTGTCTCTACTCTCTTCTTATCTCACCTGCCAGGTATTGATTTCCACGTGTAAGAACACAGCTTCTTGTTCATAAGGAACCCAATGAACATTTTTACTCTAAACAATAGTTCACTTGTTCATGCAGTCAGAAAGTAATGGCTCTTGATTATTTTTTAGCATTAAAATAAGTCTGTCTCATGCCTGTAATCCTAATATTCAAGAAGCTGATATCTGAAGACCACATTTCAGACCAACCTAGGCAGCCAATATCCTGAAGCAAAAAAGCCAAGTGAAAGCACAAAGCCCACAGTTAAAGCCTCCATACTGGTCCAAAATGAATCGTTATACTAAATTGAATAAGAAATGTCATCAAATGATGGCCATGAAAAGCCTAGTGGATTTTATCTGCTTTATTTTTCCGCAAACAAGGGTGTGCTTAGCTACGCAGAAGCATTTGTACTTTAAGGAAGTTTATACATACCCCCTGAGTTGTGTTTATTCTGCTGTGTACTTTGTACGCCCTTTTTCATGGACCAGGTAGTGTGATATCCTGGTCAATAGAGAATACATAGTTGTCTTTAGAACTCTAAGGCTGGGGAGGGAGAAGGAGAAATTGTTTAGAACTTAAATGTAGAGACTAGAGCCTAATCCCTCTCTTCACTAACAGCGAGATGGTGGGAAATTCTTTAATATCTTTGCTCTTTGACAATCTCATGTATTAATAATTAGTGCTATGTCACGCTTATGTGGTTGTTACCAGAAGATTAAACAAGCTTGGTTCATAAGAAACATTTAGCATGGCCCTTAGTGAATTATAAAGCCTGTTCCTGCTTTTGCTTTTATTATGAACATAAAGTTGTGGAGATAAGCCAATCAAATTCACTGAAGTGAAAAAAAATCCTGCTGTTTGTTCTATATCTTTGTGTCCTTTACAATACCTAATGAAGTGCTTTACTTGCATTTTGTGCTAAATATTAGTCTGTACCGACAGGATAATGTGTATCATGCATTCCATATGGAAGTGCCTGGATGAATAAACTGTTTCATAATGTTTTAATTTCCATGTCACCTAAAAACAAGCATCTGGAGGCAATGTAGCAAATAATAAGCGTATTTCTAGTTTCTACATTTGAGTCTATATAATTTTATTTTATTCTCTGTTTCTCTTCTCTCCTCTCCTCTTTTTTTCTCTGTCTCTCTCTCACTCTCCACACACCCACATACACACACGCGCACACACACACACACGTGGGAAATACAAAAGTAAAAAAATAGAAACGCAAAACTCTTATGGCCACACTGAGAAACAGTTTGACAACTTTTAGAAGTTCTGTCCCTCACTCCTGTGAGTCCATTCTAAGTTTCTGTGCAATAGGATGAAAGCTTATCTTCATACAAAATCCTGAACACAGTGGCCCGATGAGTGAGAAAATGGATCTCTAAGCCTCCACTCCTCCACACAGTGAAATGCTATGCAACAATAAAAAGGATACTATAGACAGCACAACACAAGCTTCAAATGCACCTGGCTGAGCAGAAAACATAACACTAGTTCTGAACAGTTGCATATCATCTGATTCTGTGTGTACAACAAACTGGAAAAGAGAATCACTAGGAGGTGAGAGTAGATCCGCGATTCTATGAATTGAGAGTAAAGAGAGGACCAGAGTATGAAGGGGAAGCAGACAGGACTTGAAGCAGAAATGGAATTGGTTGGTATGCAGGGGCGGGTAAGAAATTATGAATGCATACATCTATAAGGGTAAGATTTATTGAGTGGAGATTTGAAGTTTTTTTTATTTTAGTGCATAAGCCCTCATTTCTGTTTGGAAGCTTGCAGTCTACTTAAAGTAGGTTCTTCTGTAAATATTACAATGCTGAGTAGCAGCTCCTAAGGAACAAGTACTAAGAGGAACACGGAGCACTAGAAACTCTGCAGGTGAAGTCATTGAAGAAGACATGGTTCGAGTCTGCAAGGATATCCTGAAGGGGGGAAATGCTAAGTGCCTGGGAACAGGGCCCACCAGCATCAGAGAGGGAGGGAGCAGAGATGCACTAATGACTGGACATGATTATCCCATTACAAATATGTATTATGGGACTTTAACTCTATAGAGCTAGAAGCAATTCTATAAAATGACATACAATGGGATTTCACTCATTTATCAGGAAGAATAACATGCAAGTTACAGGGAAATGGATGAACCTGGAAAACAATTATGTTAAAGTGAAGTCAGACTCAAAGGGACAAAGGTCACATGTCCTCATTTGCAGAAGTTTGATATCAGTTATAAACACGCATAAAATATACACTACGTCACATACATATGTATGTAATCTCCTTACCTAAAGTATGATATTTGCAAGGGAGGAATGCAATGAGGTAACTCCTTTAAGCATCCAACTTTACAGTTTAGCAACCTGTGTACCAGGAAGCTGAGACACATGGACCTCTCCCAGGAGAGGAGAGGTCAAGGGGAGACACATGGAAAGAAGAACAGTGAGTAAACTAAACCATAACCTTTGGTGGTACACAAGACAAAATGAAATCTGGTAACTTGGGGTGGTGAGTGGAATTACATGAGATGGGGAGATTAATGGGAGGCTAACATTAATCCAGCTGCACTGTCCTCATAAATGGTTATGTTGATAAAAAGTCCTTGCACGGCTACTTAAAGATAAATTAAATTTTTAATTAAAAAATAAAATTAAAACAAAGACACTGGAGCGTTCTGACCATCATGAGAGGCTTCAACAAGAAGGCGACTATAAACACGTTGGAAAAGAAGCCCTCAGATGGAATCAACCCAGCAGCCACCTTAACCTTCGAAAACAAGGAGAAAAAAAGATTCCCTTTGCTTAAACTACCTAGTCTATGGTATTTTGCTGTGGAAGCTTGAGTTGGCTGGCATAGTGATAGGAGAAAATCTTCCAAGACAGTACTGAGTTGTATCCAATCAGACTACACAGAGAAACCTCCTTGTCAAAAGACAGTGTCTAGGACCCAACCTCATCTTCACTCGTGAATACAAATGCATAACATACAGAGAGTTGAAAAAATAAAGTTTACTAGCATGAAGGATAGCCACAAGATAGATTACTTGGATATAGAAAACAAAGTAACTTCTTTGAAAATGAAAAAAGTCATTCATAGATTTCTTAATAAATTTGAAAACAAAATGGGTGAATGAATAGATGAGCAAACAAATTACTGAAGTAGCTTTGGACTTGGCACATATTCATTAGCAGACCGGGGGCTTAATTTCATTACAGATAAAATAAGGGAATTGAAGTGTATGATTTTTTTAAAGTTTCTTTCTTCTCTAATATTCTATCATTATTGAAATGCAAATACTAGAGGCAGACCTTTCTGACCATAGTTGCACTTGAATTGTATAGAGTTCTTTCGCTTTCATTTGTTCTTATTTGTATACTTATAGTGAAATAAAAATGTATTTGGCAAGAGCTAAGTGAAGCCTGAGAATAGTTTTCATGATATATTCTGCTTTCCTTCCAAGTGAGAAAACGTTAGCTGGCAACAGAAGTGAAATAACGATAGCTCTGGGTGTGACAAAACGACGAATTTAGCTAGTGGGCTCAGTCTGTGTGTGTGTGTGTGTGTGTGTGTGTGTGTGTGTGTGTGTGTGTGTGTCTGTGTGTGTGTGTGTGTGTTATTTTTCCTTGCACAGAGAAGGGAGTTCTTGTACAGGCTTTTGTAAAGACTACAAATAGAAAGTTCACAGTTTACAGTATCCTTTGGTTTCAACCTGGAATTATAAATCTCACAGTAGAAGATAGAATATCACAAATCCTTTCGTTTTCGACTCCTTTTCTTCAGATGCTGAGGTCAGGTTTATGGGCACTTCTTCAATAGGTGAAGTGAGACACACTGAAATTTGAAACTTAATATTAAAAGAAAAAAACATACTTGGTTCCCTACCCTGTGACTATAAATGACTTCTACTAATATTAGAAGATCTGAAGTCTTTAACTTCTGCACTGCCTAGGGATTCTGAACATTTGATTCTGCATCAAAGGTCTACCGGCTGAGATTTATTTGCTATGGCGGCTAACGTGACTAGCTAACTGAGCAGACAAAATGCTCCCTGCATCATTAAGGCCATTTTCCCAGAAGCTATTCTTCTAACTAAACAAAGGTTAAGGCAGGAAATTGAACAAATATGGCAGTTATCAGGCTATCACTTTTACCAATCAAGACCAAAAATAAATAAACAACAATAACTATCCTGCAACAAGTCCTTTAAGAAATTTAAGTGTTTCTGAAGTATGTAATAGACAAGGAAGAGGTCATATACTTTAGGAATATATTTTGGGGTTTTTTTTTAGGAATATATTTTGATGTGTTCGGTCTGTATGCTTTGTGTCTGATTACTGCAGTAATCCCCTCCATAATTTTCATTTGTGTGTGTGCATGTTTCTGAGTGTTAGATTGGGGCCCTTAAAATCTATTCTTCTCGAAGTTCAAGAATATTACCACTTCCAAATATGGAATCACCCAAGATGCTCATTTAATAACTCTTTTCTATGTTCCATACATTCTAGCTCTATTAATGGGATTGCTGCATTACTTCACTATTGAAGTTGCAGCACAGAAGGTCCCCAAGTGTGCCTGAGGAAGGTAAATATTTAGAGAGGAGATATTTGACATTATTTAATAGTTTGTTAAAATAGACAAGGGGGGGACAGGAGCATGGCCTCGTGGTAGAGTGCTTGCCTAGCATGCATGGAGCCCTGGGCTTGATTCCTTGGTTACCACATGCACAGAAAAAGCTGGAAGGGATGCTGCGGCTCAACTAGTAGAATGCTATCCTTGAGAAAGCTCAAGGATAGTGCCCAGGTCCTGAGTTCAAACCCCAGAACTTGCAAAAGAAAAAAAAATGGAGGAGTGGCAAGTTAGACGTCTAGAGAAATTTACAATTTAAAATTAGTAACCGGAGACAGGATTCAGGAGGTTTGGGATAGGGGAAAAAGCAATCCTCAGCTCATTACCCTATTTCTGTACCATTAGCTGTCATTTTCTACTTTATCTTACAGGCCCTCTCACCAGCTTTTAAGCTACTCTTTATCTCTTTAAGCTTTATCTGCGGTAACGTCTACTATTCCAGGAGCAAACTATGTTATGTGGTTGTTTTCTTTCCATTAAACTTTTTTACATTCTGAAGCTCTTTTAGCTTCACTTCCACGCTCTTCTCTGAGTGGTCTCCTCAATTTCTATTTGCCTTAACACTTTTACCCTGGCGATGGTGAGAAGCTGCTCTGGTTCTAGGGAAACTGAGAAGGAATAGCCACTCTCTGTGGCTGCAGTCTCCTTTCCCCACCACAGGCCCCAGCAGAGCACGGAGCCTGTGACTTCCCAGCCCTTGTGCAGCCTCTGTCCTCCACCCCACATCACCACCCTCAGGCACCTAGCAGGTGACAATCTACACAATTCTCCATGTCAAGATTTTGTCCCTGGGGAACCTTCCGGTTTCAACCATGTAGGCCTATTTTCTCAAAAATTAGTACCCACAGAATCCTCGTTTCACCCTCCTGAAAGGCCTCAAGTCTAAAAATATGACATCTAGGGCTTTCTTAAACTTGTGTTGGCATAGAGCAGACTCCAACCAACAGCCACTATGTAATAGAAAACAGGGAATAGTAGCTCTTTGTCAGTGGCCACAAAAATGCAGTCACAATTTTAAAAAAACTCTTGATGTATGGTGTAGGCCAGCACTGGTAATTATTTTCAGTTACCACTTCCTTTTATACAACTCCACAGATAGTCATCAAAGCAGGCGGTGTGGAGAAATAAATTGACATCCTTTTTCTCTGATATCCATTGAATCTAAATGATCACCTAGATCCATTTTTTAAGTTTTTAATTGCCGGGGTAATGTATAGATGGGTTACTGTTACATTTGCCAGGTAGTAAGTGCATTATTTCTCACACATTAATAACCCTTCTCATGTTTTTGTCCCCATTTCCCTCCCTCCACCCCCTCCCACCCATCTTGTTTTCCCCCCTTCGCTTTCCTATTTCAAATAAACAAATAAATGTACATACAATATGCCAGTTAACACTGGAATATTTCTACTGGAAGCTATTTAGGGCACTTTTAATAACTCTAGGATCATGTCATAACAAGGCTTTAGGAGCCTGGATCCTCTCTTTCCCTTTGTTGTGGTGGTGATGGTACTGAGGTTGAACTGGGGACCTTGCACTCTCGCTTAGATATTTTGCTCAAGGCTGGCACTCTTACCACTGGAGCCACACCTTGACTTTTGGCTGTTTGCTGCTTACTTGGAGATGAAATTCACAGATATTTCTCTTTTTTCATATATTTTTATTGTAATTAATAGAAGGGTTACATTATATTCACCAGACAGAAGGTGCATTAATTCACATACATTGATACCCTTTCTCATGTCTTTGTCCCCATTTCCCTCCCCAACCCCCGCCCCTCATCTTGTTTTCCCCCCTTCCCTATCCAACTTCAAATAACCAAATACGCATATATATATATATAATATATCAGATAACCAGGTGAAACACTGTATCAATATGAGATAACCAAGGGACAGCAAAAGAGATGAGATATAACATAGTACATTAAGGACAACAATCACTCATTATATGGCTGTTGTTTCTATATCCTGGAGGTCCTTTTATTTAGCATCTTTCTATATGGCCTTATGTATCTAGGTTTTGTTCTATTGTAAATCTGTGCTAGGAGAGCCCAAGGTTTCTACTGATTATGACAAATGAGGGAAACCATTGAGCCTATGTTCCTTTGAGTCTGGCTTACTTCACTTAATATGATTTTTTCTAAGTCTTTTCATTTCCTTACAAATGGGGCAATGTCATTCTTTCTGACAGCAGCATAGAATTCCATTTCACAGACATTTCCTCCCAGACTAACTTTAAACCATGATCCTCAGCATCCTGAGTAGCTGAGATTACAGGCATGAGCCACCAGCAATAAAATTTGATTGTCCTCCTCCTCCTCTCCCTCCCTCCCCTCTCTGGGATGGTTGTATAAGCACTATTCTCCTCCACAGACAGCCAAGTCATTGACTCCGGCTGGCTGCCTTTCAGGGCTCTGTTGACCTTACCAGTCTGTCTTTCCTTACATACATTTGCCACATTGTCCTGGATGTGTGCCTCAGTTTCCATCTGGTACCACAGCAGCTTTTGTCCTCCAGTTTTTCTTGGTCTTTGAGTTCTGAGTTGTTTTTTTTGTTTTTTCCATGTGGAGGGATGTCAGAATAACTTAAACCCTTCTGCCTACCCAGTAGCCCACTCTGATCTTCCCTTTGAGCCATTGGTTCACAGTGGATGAGCTGCCATCTCTCCCATGTTTAGGTTCTGATACAGGAGCCAGTGCATTGTCAGGTAACTCCTATACATGTTATACTTCTCTGTGAAGCCCCTGGTCCTCTTCACTTAGCCCTCCTGGTCCTGCTAACCCATCCTGTTAGTTCCTAGTTATTTGGTGCTTCATGTGGCTGATGTGTCTGAGGAGAGGTCTGTTATCTAATTAGTAAGTGATAAGAAAGCTCTTAGCTTTTGTATTTCTTTAATCTGGCCAGGTTACTCAACTGTTAGAAAAGCTACTTGGATACTTTTCCTTGATTTTGGTAATGTATTCCCAGTTCAGATATCATGATGTCTGATTCTTTGTCTATGTGGAGTTAATTTCTGCCATTCAGTTTGGTGATTTGGATACCTTGCTGCTTTATCTTTTCCATCATTCATTTTTCACTCTACTGAGTCCTCTGTGTGTCTACCCCAGATTAATCTCCTGGAAACAGAGGAAGGAGGCAGTATTGTCCTGCCAGAGCCGTGCACCCCAGTAGATCCATTTTATTTTTTAAAGGCAGGAAACATTTTGACGTTAACAATAAATTTTGCTTAATATATTATTAGATAAAATATCCCTCAGGTTCTAGGAATGGCCATGCCTTTCACTCTTCTTGCAAACTCTCTGAACAGCTACCCCCAAAGCAACATTTCAAAAATAATTATTAAACATTGGCAATAAAAAGGAAAGAAGCTGGAGTCTCAAGCATAAATAAGACTTTCATGCTGTGTGAATACTGAAATTATTTCAAAGAAATAACTGGGTACAAATGCAGCATACGTTCCAGAATGTTGTGCAGAATGATGGCATGCCCAAACTGATATAAAAATTGCTGTCTTCAGTGTCATTTACCCAAAGCACTAATCAGAGGAAATGTGACATGACTAAGACAATTTTGGTCCACAGTCTAGAAAAGGCATTTTCTTGAGAAAATAAAGAGGCAATTTTTTCTTCAGAAGCATTGTGAAATCAGCATTTTTATACCATCAAATTAAGAGACTTCACTCATCTCACATGGCCAAATGGTTGTTTTGTGAGAGGAACCCTCTTTCTCCTAAGATAAACCATAGGTACGTATTTGATCATACTCAACATTCAGATGTCTGGATTTTGAAGGCAAATGACATCTTATTCTGATGAGCATTTTTCCTAGAATGATTTCCTCACTGATTTTAGCTAACATCAAGAAAGATAAAAAAATACACAGGGAAAGTTAGAGTCCATCCTTTGGTAGCAATCTTGCTATAGTTTCCTTCTTGAACAGTATTGACCCCGTTTATGCATAAAACACTGAGGTATCTTGACTATACCATAAGCCAGTCTCCATTGTATAATGTTAACTAAATTTAACATACCCAAAACCGAAAACTGCTGGGTGAAGTGGCAATTACCTGTAAACCCAGCTCAGGAGATTGAGGAAGGAGTACCACGCCTTTGGAAATAATATCTTCTATCTCAAAGAGAAAGGAAGGAATGTGTAAGTAAATAAATGAATCAAGGGATGGAATCACAAACAAAGAGAATCAAAACAAATTTCTAAGTTGATAGCACACACAACATAAAATTATAATACAAAGTGACTACGTCTGGAAGAATTCTTATATGAAAGAACTTGTATAGGTTCCCCACTAAATTTGACATCAGGCTGAAAAATATATGATATTGCCAACAGAACAATAATGAAACAGAATGGGACCTTAAAATTTTTTGTACATCAGGATCTTCAAATCCTAAATCAATTTGCTGCCAAGATATACAAACATACACCTGCAAGTTATATGCAAGTGCTGGCTTCCTGTCTCAGTTTTTGTCTTGCAGTAATTTTCCTCCACGAGTACATATATCTTCATATTACAACCCAGAATAAATTCAGAGACACTTCATCTTCAAAAACTTAAAGGCAGAATTGGAAGGCACATACATCATGCTAGCTGCCTATCTTTTTTTTTCTTCTATGTCCTTGGTAAATTTTGTGACCTGCAGGATCAGGACAGTGGATGTTATTTTACAGAGGAATGGCAATTTGCATCATTTCAATAACTGGCCCTGGGTTCATGCGAATGAAAGTCTCTGAGTAGTTGTAGATTCTGGAGAGTTTTCCATGTAACTTTGCAATTGCTATGTGAACGTTCTCAAACCACTGTCACTCCTTTGCTGCTACCAAGCTCCGTCTTCTATTGAGGTTTCCATCTGCACCATGTGCAAAGAGAGCTATGCCCATCCTCCCTGCTGTGAGCCTACCATATTGTTGCAGAGGAAAGAGACCCAGACCTCTAAATAAGAGTGTAGGGAGCATTCCACTCTTTCCTGGTGCTCATCAAGTTATCTGAACAAGCAGACCCATATGTGTCCATGTGCTGAAAAACCTTGGGCTCCAGGAAACCTGAGTTGTCCCAGAATCTGAGCGTCAACCAGTAGTAATCTTGATACTTTAGAAATGTGAAAACTGTTTTAGTTTTTTTTTGTCTTCTTAATTCTTAAGATTCTTTATTTTTTTGACTTTTTTTGAATTTTTTATTGTAATTAATAAAAGGGTTACATGGTATTTGCCAGTTAGAAGGTGCATAAGGACTTCTCCAAAGCTTTCAATTATGGGCATTTTTTTTGCCAGTCCTGGGCTTGGGCTCAGGGCCTGAGCACTGTCCTTGGATTTTCTCAAGGCTTAGCACTCTACCACTTGAGCCTCAGCACCGCTTCCAGCTTTTTTCAATGTATGTGGTACCCAGGAATCGAACCCCGGCCTTTGTGCATGCTAGGCAAGCACTCTACCACTAGGCCAAACTCCTGGCCTCAAATATGGGCATTTTTAAGCCTCACAAATAAAAGCAAAAGACTCTGTGAAAACATAACCCCAAGTAATTAAAATCAGAAGGGTTCCTAACTCAGCAAGAATAAGTCCAAATATCTAACAAAATTTTTCTAATGATTATTTTTCTTCCTCAACTTTGCATAGTCAAAGCATCTAGCTAAGAATTAAAAACCTTTGGATAATTTTCATCAGAATATAAACCTTCATTCATATAATTTCATTTAATATGATCTTTTCTTGTCTGGTGTGGGGCTTGAACTCAGGGTCTGGGAGCTATCCCTGGGCCTCTTTGTCTTCAAGGGTAGGGTTCTACCAATTGAGCCACAGCTCCACATCCAGTTTCTGAGTAGGTAATTGGAGATAAGAGTCTGCCCAGGCCAGCTTCAAACCCTGATCCTGGCATCTCAGCCTCCAGAGTAGCTAGGACTATCGGTGTGAGCCACAGGCACCTAGGCTTTAATATAATCCTTGTAAGAATTTCTGTCTAGAGATCTGCAATAGAGCAAAACCTTGATACATAAGGCCATATAGTATGAAGCTAATTGAAAAGACCTCTAGGATATTGAAACAAAAGCCATACAATGAATGATTGTTGTCCTTAATGTACTATGTTATCTCTCATCTCTTTTGCTGTCCCTTGGTTATCTCATATTGTTACAGTATCTCACTTTGTTATCTGATATATTGGATTTATTTGCATTTGGTTATTTGAAATTGGATAGGGAAGGGGGAAAAACCAAGACGGGGCGGGGGGGGAGGGGAGGGTAATGGGGACCAAGACATGTGAAAGGGTATCAATATATGTGAATTAATGTACCTTCTATCTGGCAAATATCGTGTAACCCTTTTATTAATTACAATAAAATAAATAAATAAATAAGAATTTCTGTCTATCACCTCCTTTTTCTCCAGGCCTAGCAGCAAACAGAATTTCCCTTTCCAAGACTTAGAAAAAGTCATATTAAGTGAAGTAAGCCAGACTCAAAGGAACTTAGGCTCAATGGTTTCCCTCATTCGTCATAATCAGTAGAAACCTTGGGCTCTACTAGCAGAGATTTGCAATAGAGCAAAATCTTGATACATAAGGACATATAATGTGAAGCTAATTGAAAGGACCTCCAGGATACTGAAACAAAAGCCATATAATGAATGATTGTTGTCCTTAATGTACTATGTTGTCTCTCATCTCCTTTGCTGTCCCTTGATTATCTCATATTGGTATAGTATCTCACTTTGTTATCTGATATATTGAATTTATTTGTATTTGGATATTTGAAATTTGATAGGGAAGGGGGGAAAACCAAGACGGGTGGGGGGCGTGAAGGGGGAGGGAAACGGGTACCAAGACATGTGAAAGGATATCAATGTATGTGAATTAATGCACCTTCTATCTGGCAAATATCATGTAACCCTTTTACTAATTACAATAAAAAAAACCTTAAAAAAAAGAATTTCCCTTTCCATTTCTTGATCATGTATTGGTATCTTTCCCTTCTAGACATATTATATCTACAGACATCTGCCCCACTCCTGACTTAAAGAAAGCTCTTCATTTTTCAAGTTTGTTTTTCACTTGCTTGGAGACTTTCTTTCCAATTTCAACTCATTGTGGTTTATTCTGTATGTGATGTGTTTAAAATTTCAATCATGAGTTATTTTTCTGTTGTTTGAAATTATTACTTAATATTGTAGTTTCTGTTTTTAAGTTAACTTATTCAAATATTTATCTAAGATGGCCAAACAAACAAAGCAAACCCATACAATAATGAAGTAAAATAGACATTTTTACACTTCTAAGAAAACCAAAATCTACTCATCAAGCATCACATCAAGAGTGACTGCGGGAGGAGGGAAAGGAAGTGAGAAAAAAAGAGGAAAATAGAGATAAAGGCACATGGTAATTGTAAACTGACAAGCTTGAGCATTTAAGTTCCTTCTTTTGTTTCATTGCACTACACATTGCATACTTGAAATCTTTGTTGTGTCTACGGGCATTTTTTTTACTATGTTGGTCCAGGAAATTAAAGGTGGTAATTCCTGGGATCCTGGGGAGATATGTGTAGGAAATTGGAGATGAAGTGATTAAAAATATGTAGGACATTTCAAACATTTCTCCAAAGTTATTTTCATCTAAAAGGATTGACAGATTAAAAACAACTTAATTGGCTACTTTTGCTCTCTTTTTCAGATCTGCTTTGTAAATCTGGATGTAAAGAAGGATGCATGTAACACAGAGTGCCTACAGCAGGTAAACCTTGGGTCTTCGCCCTTTCCTGGAGCCCATTACCAACACCACTTGTGATTCCCTGTGGAATCACAGGGCAATGCCCAACCTACATTCCCTGCTCTGTTCTTCCTTCACATTCAAATACCCAACCAAAGATGATTATTTTGTCCAAGGTTTTTCTAAAGTCTGACCGTTGCCAACCAGCCTTTCTTCTGGCTGTATTTTACTTCTTTCTGCTTTCATTAAAGTTTGTATCTAACTTGGCTTTCTGGTCTGGGACTCATCTGGGACTTGATCTTTTGCATCTTACATCAGGTAAATTTCCCAAGCCCATATAAGGTTATATGGACCCTGATAGAAATTCCTGACAGCATATAAGCTCTTAAAAGTCTACTCAAGTTTTTGACACAGCTAATGTTGCACCATGGGAGAGAAATGATACAAAATTGTCATTTCATGCCCGTAGTTGAGGGAGTTGATCTTATCAATTGGTACAATACTGTTTAACATATAACAACATCCACTTTGCAGTCTTGATTATCATACAATAGAGCTCAAATTATTCCATCACTCAGTTCCACGTACTATCTCTCAGTGCTCAATTTTTCCATGCTCAGTACCTTCAACCCCACATTCTCATAATCTTTTCTTCTTTGGCAGTGCTGTACCAAATTTTCTTAAATCCAGTTGTCTGCTGAGATTATTCATCATAAATTTTTACCAAGCCCCGAGCACCGTCACCCACATAGTACAAAGAGAATCTTCAAAATGGCATTGTACATATCATTTTATTTGATGGAATTATTGTACAATGTCCATCAAAGAGAGAGCAGGGATTTCAGACTGTCTTCACTTCTGGTTTATAATGACCCACTGGATTAAATTTCAGAGGATTTAACATGTGCAGTCTTTTAGCACTGTGCTAAATGCATAGTCAAAATCAATGGTAGTCATTTTGTTATCAGTTTGTTTAGAACAGAAGCTTATTAGTACAGATTCGTTCAGCAAGAGAGACTTAAGAGGAGATTCTTTCCAAAGTATTGTTCATTTCACGGGTATGGTAGGAATTACCAAAAGTCTTCTTTGGGGAATTGAAAACTAGAGTTTGTAAAGCTTCAAGATTCTATGTTAATCTTAATTCTATGTTTTAATATTATATAATTTCTTCCAGGAATAGCCTTAGTAAAATATGCCATAGCCTGAGTCAATTATGCTATCAGTAGTGAGTTACAGAAATGAGTCACTTTTTCCTATAAATCATTCTGGAGATAATATTTTGGAAATGAATAGAAACCATCTAAACTAAGAAAGCTTCTTGTTTTACAGAAATTGGTCAATGTTTCTCCAGATCTTCCAAAACTCATCAGCTCTATGAATGTACAACAGCCAAAGGAAAATGAGATTGTCCTCTTAAGTGGACTGGCATCTGGAAATCTCCAGGCCGACTTTGAAGTTTCACAGGTAAGAAGCACGATAAACTCATCATTTACGTTGTCTGTAGTCTGCTGAGTACAACTTGATATAAACTCAAAAGAGAGGTAATGCCTACCAACTCTTATAAGAGCCTAAGACTCCACACTCCACAATGTCTTTGTATCTGGTAAGAGTCACCACATATATTTCTCCCAGAGTTTGACAGAGCTTGAATTTGCAATTGAAATTCTTATTGTCTTCTCAAACTCTTGATCAAGAGCAGACAAACTGGGCACTGGATGTTTAGCTTCATTTTCCACAAATCTAACTGAATCAAACACAGTTCCCTCAGAGAAACAGCATTAGAATTAGATTCATACCATATGACTTCAGAATCCCACAGCATGATCCTTCTGGTGTCACCTTCTCCTTGGAAAACACCAAACTAGACAAGTTAGTAAATAAAGAATAATTATCAGAACGACAGGAGGCTGAGATCAAAAGGATCTCAAATCTAGGCCAGCATTTGAGGACAGAAATTCTCAAGATCCTATCTCAATGGAAAAAGCTTGATACCGGGGTATGTGCCTGTCATTCTGCCTATATAGAGAAGCATAAATGGGAGGACCAGGCATGTCTGGGGGAAAAAATCGAGAACCTATCTCAAAAGTAGGCAGAGGAGGAGAAAAAGCTGGCATTGTGACTTGAGTACTATATGCAGATCTGCCTAGAAAGTACAAAACTGCTTTCAATCCCATATCTCTTTCTCTCTCTGCCTCTCTCTCTCTCTCTCTCTGCCTCTCTCTCTCTCTCTCTCTTACACACACACACACACACACACACACACACACACACACACACACACAATCCAGGCCAAGGGATGATGAGAAAGGACTTTGCTGACTCCCAAAGGAGAAAATAAATTCCAACTAAAATCGCTTTTCTTATCTTTGAACACACTAATGTTCCTTTCTGTTATAAAATTGTCATAAACTAGTTATTTTAAAAGTATGTAGGTAAAGTTGTTCTAACTATAAAAGAGAACGTAGACTTTATTGCTTTATGACACTAATATATATATTTTAATTAACATGCTCTGCTTTTCCTGTTTTTAGTAACTGCAGATATTACTGGAAAATTCCAACTTCTTTCCAACATCCCAGTGAAAATTCAGATTGGCATAATTGCCTTGACCTTTACTTGAACTTGCTAGACTCTAATTAACCTAAGTCACATTCTTAATTCAACATGATAGAAAATTGGCTTACACATGAAGAGAATATATTTTCTCATACAACTAAACAAATCCAGCACATAGATTTGAGCAGCGCCACCAGGTCTGGCTTTTTCTCTTGTACCCCCTGTCCTGCTTTCTCCCTCTGTACCCCATGTCAGCAATGCTTCCCCCAAGGAGCTAATCTCATTTTGGGATCCAGTTCTGTAAAGAATCTCTTCCAGGAGAAAAGTATCCTTGAGTCCTCTGGGTTCTCATGTACTTTTCCCCAGACCCTTCACCATGGTCTGGGGAATTCATTGTTCAGATTCAGTAAACCCAAGTCATATGGTCACCCCTGGTGTTCAAAATGAATTTATTCCAAGTGACTTGCTCAAGCAGGAAGTGGGATAGAAAGTAGTGCCTTGAATTTTTCACTGGAAGCCATTTCTCCTAGAATTATTCTGCTTAGGATACTCGATTAAAGGTTGACAGAGGAACACAAATGTATGCAAAGAAAAAGTAAAGTACTTCAGGAAATAACAAAATGAAAAATTAATATGAATGGGTACATATTCCCTTGTGTGGTCACATGCTTACTACTAAAATACATATATTCAGACTCAAATACTCCCAAATGGGAAGTTCACCAATTTTAGACCCAGATAGCTTCAAACATGGGTAAGCATAAGAATCCCGAATCATTTTTAGGAGGTGGGCATTTTTAGGATTAGGCAGCCAGTGGATGCCCTATCTTTAGCCAGTGGATGCCCTATCTTCACAAACTTTAGTCTCTTTCTCTTCCTGATTCTATATCTTGGCTGACTTTTCTGAGCAATTAATTTAGAAAAGGTATCTGGATAATACTTTCTCAGCCTGTTTCAGATGGAAAGCTTTCTATTAAAAAAAAATGCCTCTTTACAATTTCGCAACCCAAGAATGCCTTTTCCTAAGACTCGGGGCCAGCTCTTCAGAAACAGCCCTTAAGGAAGTAGGTGTGCCATCCTCTAGGCTCTGGGGAAGAATTAGAACTTAACTTCTGCAGGCTTACCCACTCTAATGTGAATGTCCCCCCTGTCATGAAGGTGAAAGTAACCTCTGCTTCTCTTTGGTAAAGCCAATTAACAAACATAGATAGCCTAGAATCTTTTCAGCCCTATTCATATAAACCCTAATATCTTTTATTCCATACAGATTTTATCCTTGTCTCCGTAGGCTTATCAACCAATTATTCATTGAATTTTACCCAATTCACTTTCTGTTTTGACAAGGAAATATTATTATATAAAAGAAAATACAATAAAATTGAAAAATCATGTGACACAGCCAGTCTAATTTCTGTACGTCAAACTCTCTCCTACATGTCACATACTCTGATAACACTTGAATTTTTTTCAGCAACAGAAGCCCAGAAAGTGTTTCAAATATCTCAATGATCCCACTGCTTTTAACAGAACAAGTTAATGGAAAGGACACAGTCAGAAGCAAGAATGCTTCCTTCTGTCTCTTCAACAGGTGAATGAATGCCTTCTTTTCTCTCTGTTTTTAGTGCCCTTGGCTGCCAGACATCTGCTTGGTCCAGTGTGCAAGAGGAAACAGAGCCAACAGTACCAACTGCATCATCTTTGAAATCAACAAATTCTTGATTGGTCTGGAACTGGTGCAGGAACGACAGCTCCACGTGGAGACAAACGTCCTGAAACTGGAGGAGGACACAAACTGCTCCCTGTCCTCCATTGAAGAAGACTTTCTCACTGCCTCTGAGCACTTGGAAGAGGAAAATGAGGTGGAAGAAAGTAGGACTGGTAAGGGAATTTCCCAAATCAATAAATCCCCAACTCAGTCACCCTCTAAAAATGTCTGGGTGAGAGTTCAAAACAGTTCCAGGCCAGGGAAGGACAGCAAAGCTGCTGACTTAATGGATGGAGAGAGGGTGACTCTTAGAAGATACTTCAGGGATGCAGAAGGAAATCTGGGTGTGTTTACACAGAAATCTTCTTACCTGCCCAGAGGTAGGGGTTAGCGCCTACAACTTCTACAAAAGCCTTTTATTAGTTGGAGCCAAGTTGGACTGGCCTGGTTTTGGATCTCAAAGCTGTCACATGGAAGCCCACATATACATGGGATTGTATACGTGATCATTTCAATCCTGGCTTTCTTGTCAGTATTCTAAGAGTACCATCAGCCTATAGGTAATGATGAATAGGAGAACAGAAGGAAATAGCCCATGACTTGATGCAGCTCTTTCTCTTGACTTCTATTAGAGTCCAATGAATGGGTTCCTCTTCCTTACCCATGACCACAAAGGAAAAGATACTCAGATTTATTGCCATCACTCCTTGACCTGACCTATGCAAACCCCAGAGCAAATCTTTGCCACTGTGGAGTTTGCTCTATACACACTCCCTGCTTCCTCTCTATCCATCTGAAGCATTTGAGATACAATTGCTTGTGACCACCTTTCAGCTACTAGACATTTGCATTTGGGTCTGGCATGGAAACCCGTGGTGTTGGATGGATGTCGTGATGAAATGCTTTCGTATCTATTTTTCTTCTTTTCCTGTGTTTTGATGGGTATCGAGTGCTTTTACATTTGGGGTTCATTTTGACATGTCCATATGTACATAAATATTCCTTGACCAGACTCCTTATTTTGATCACTCTTACTCATTCCTCTTTCCTTTCCCAAACCAATTTCAATTAGGTTTGTTGACCTATTTTGCACATGTGCATATAAAATATTTTGGCCAGGTTCACCCTCCTTTACCTCTCATTTGCCCTTCTCTATCCAACTAAGACATATACCACAACAGGACCTGTTTTGCATTCTTGCTATGTATTTTTAACATCTGCTGATTGTTCAAAGGGCATTTCTTTGTGTGCTTAGCACATTATTCTAATCAGATTGAACTCCTCCTTTACTCTTACTTTCCTCATCCTCTCTGACTCAGGTCATTTAATAGCTTCGGTTAGATTTGCTTTTCTGAAGAAATCATTCACAAAGCTCTGTTTAAAGGGGAAGAAAGATATTTGGTATTTTATTTCCATTTTAGAAAGCAATTATTTTTTTAGACCCACAGACATTTACTGTCCGAAAAGTAATTGTGGCTCTCATTTCTTCTTTATTAGGTTCTGAAAACCTAAAGATATCAGCCAATGTTTTGGAAAGCAGAAAGCCATGGGAAACTTCCCAGCAAGAATGGAATCACAACAAGGAAAAATTGCTTTGTGAGCTGAAAGACAAATACTTTAGCAAACACGATATGACGTTGATTAAATCAGAGCGATCTCTGGAAAGCATAGCAGAGAACAAAGTCTTACAGAAGGTAGATCCTTCAGTCACACCATCACAGTGGAAAGATGAAGCAATGGGGAATGAGCAGCCAGCCACAAACTATCATTATCCAGAAAAATGTAAAGATCAAATAGAAAAAGCTCAAACGCTGTCCAGTCCAACTGATGCTTATTTTACCATGATGGGTAAGAAAGATGTACCTTCTGCTTTTGGCTCTGCCACTGAGAAAAGTAGTAACTTACACCCAGGGCGCCATGAACACAGAAGAAAATCACTTCCTTCTCTCCAAGATGGAGAAGCCACCACTGGAGAGTATGCGACAAATTTGGCTGAATCTGTGCTACAAGATGCATTTATTAGACTGTCTCAGTCTCAGCCTGTACTACCCCAGGAATCCGCAGTCCATGTTCCTGTAGGAAGTCCTGTACTTTCCAGTGTCTATGCTACAAAAGATATAGTGGTGCCACGCTCATGGGATGAGCTTCCCAAAATTGTCATTGTGCAGAGTCCAGATGGAGGTGATGTGGCTTCAGAGCCAGGGAGTACTTCCTGGCTGGAGATAGAAGGCTCTGTAGAGAGCTCCGGCCTCCCGTCTGGAGAGAAGGCCAGCAGACACCCTCAGAATACTCTAGAAGTAGCATTAGCTTGTGCAGCCACTGTGATCGGAACCATCTCCAGTCCACAGGCCACAGAAAGACTCACGATGGAGCAACAATCCCTGGGATCAAGCTGCTCACTAAAAGGCAGAGAGGCACTACAGGCTCACTTATCTCCAGGACTCCAGGAACCTTCTGTCACCAAATACTCTTTCCCATCTGCTCTCTGTGGCATGACACAAGTAGCTAGTGCCATCGCTGTCTGTGGCCTGGGTGACAGAGAAGAGGTGGCATGCTCCACCAACTGCAGTGGCCTCTTGCCTACAGCTGGAGCTTCGGAAGAAACGGGAAAGAATATGGAGCTGGGAAAGGAAGGCATTGCTGAGGTTCTGCTCAGGGAGGCAGCTCTGGTGTTAGCAAGGCCAGATGCCTACGGCAGCATCGGGGACCTTGTGGAATCCGTGGACAGAAGAATCAGAGCAGTGGCTTCTACACCTCAGACTCTGTGCTCAGAAAATCTCCTCAGACATGAACTGGCACACACCCTGTCCAATATCATCCTCAAGTACTCCTTTGATGAAGCTCACCAGAAAAATAAAATGATCTGCCGCAGCCAGGGCAGCCATCCCTCTGAAACTCTGGATGCATTAATGGAAAGTACAACTCAACTGCTCCACGATGTAATGTGTTTCACGGTCCAGAAGATGAGCCATCTTGAACGTCAGGGCCTGAGTCCCAGTGTCCTCTCTAAGGAAAGCATCCCATGGAAGGAGACAGAATCCCTAGGCTGCCAGCCTTTTGATCAAGCCACTGGTCAAACCTGGGCAAAAGCCACAGAATGCAATATTGGTCATCCACTTAGCGATCCACACAGCCCCAATTGCATCTTCCATGATCCCGTGGATGAAATGCATTCAAAGCAGGACAAGAGTGGAGCAAGTCCAGGACTGTGCAAGAGCCCCACACAACACTGTGGATTGTCGTGTAGTCACAGAGAGCTCGATGCTGCAGCTACTAAAACATCCTCGGAGGAAACGGATCTGAGAAGGCTGGTGGGAGAGGATGCTCAGAACCTTTGTGGGATACCCAGTCTTGGTGAAAATGAACGCAGAGCCTCTTCGGAAGCAGAATGGCTGCGCACAGAGAGCAAGGGGAGAGGCAGCTCCCACGATACCCAAAGCAGTGTGCACCGCAGCGTCACACCTCCAAACAACGAGGCCCACGTGAACTTGTCCACATTAGGAGATGAACTGGTGTTTCCGGCTTCCTCCATGCCTCAGGCCAAGCACGCAGACATCTACTGCATCGCAGACTTCGCCGAAGACTTAGCCGAGACCGTGGTGTCCATGGCAACTGAAATCGCAGCAATCTGCCTTGACAACTCCAGGGGAAAACAGCCCTGGTTTTGCGCCTGGAAAAGGGGGACCGAATTTCTGGTGACGCCCAATGTTTCCTGCCGCTCCTTGAAGAGGAAAAAGGAAGGCCAGGGCGGGGTGAGTGCGGTGAGGAAGCACAAACCCCCTCGGCTCAGTGAGATCAAGAGGAAGACGGATGAGCATCCTGAGCTGAAAGAGAAGTTGATGAACAGGGTGATGGACGAATCCGTGAACCTCGAGGACGTCCCCGAGTCCGTGAATAGTTTTGCCAGCGAAGTGGCAACCAAGATCATGAACCTAAGCGAATTCTCCATGGTGGATGGCGCGTGGCAAGCCCAGAGCTGTGCCCGGAATCGGCTGTTGGGAGGTGACAGGTGGAACCGGCTGAAAGCCTCTAGCTGTGAGAGCATCCCCGAAGAAGACTCCGAAGCCAGGGCCTTTGTGCACAGCCTGGGCTTCGCGCACACCCTGAGCCAGCCCGCGAGCAGAGCCAGCTCCGTCTCCAAACAGTCCAGCTGCGAGAGCATCACCGAGGAGTTTTCCAGGTTCATGGTGAACCAGATGGAGAACGAGGGGCGCGGGTTTGAGTTGCTGCTGGATTACTACGCAGGCAAGAATGCCAGCAGCATCCTGAGCGCCGCCATGCAGCAGGCCTGCAGGAGGAGCGAGCACCTGGGCGTGAAGCCCGGCTGTCCCTCCAAGCAGTCCAGCACCGAGAGCATCACCGACGAGTTCTACCGGTACATGCTCCGAGACCTGGAGAGGGACAGGGGCGCACCCACGTCCAGGCGGGGCAGCCACGACTGGAGCTCGGGCTTGCTGTCCCCGGGGCTTCGCGCCCCTCTCTGTTACCGGCAGTCCTCCATGCCCGACAGCCGGGCCCCGGGCTCCAGGCTGACCGTGAACCCGCCCGTCAAAGCCAACTCCTTCGACGGCTTTGCCCACAACTGCCCGCAAGACATCCTCAGCGTCCACCCGGTGGGCAGCTCGTCCTCCGCCGGCCTCTGCAAATCCGACTCGTGCTTGTACCGGAGAGCGGGGAGCGATCAGGTCACCGCCATGCTCATCCACGACACGTGGGCCAGCTCCATCGAAGCCCTTATGCGGAAGAACAAGATCATCGTGGGCGAGGCCCACGCTGGGGACACCGCGCCCCGTCCCTGCGCCTCGCAGGCCCAGAGGGACTCCAACAGATCCGGCCCAGCCAGGGCGCACGGCGGGCCCTCTCTGCTCGGCCAGGACTCAGTTGACGGCCCAAGGAAGGACTCTGTGGCCGAAGGGCCATTTCCAAGCAGAATGGCTCCTTTTCCCCAGAGGGAGGGTTGCAGCTCCCTCGAGCCCGGCAGGCGCGCGCTGGGCCCCAGGGACGTGCCTGTCATCCACATCCAAACAGACCCGAGGGAAGAGGAGGCCGAGGAGAACCATGCTGTCCTAGCCAGATGCGCTCCGCTGGAGGAAAGCACAGAGCAGCTGGAAGAGGAAAAGGCCCCGGCTGTGGACAGGGCTCAGGACACAGTTGCATACACCTGCCAAGCTCAGAGGTAAGCGAATCACCTCTCAAGCTGGATGGGTGACAAGTCACTGTGGTTTGCTTATCTTTAGTAGTTATTCCAAATGTCGGATATATAAGCACTTTATTGGTACCAGAACTAGAAACCATCTCTGTCACCTCTGAGTGTTCGTAGACACTAGTAAGTGTGGTCGATTAGGAGTAAATGACCTTTTAAGTTCCAGCACAAATGGAGCTTATTTATATAGCAGAGAAAATAAAGTAGCATTCTTCTCAGTAAAGCTAACGAATAACGCCATCGTTGGCTACATTTTGAGATGTGTTCATGGTGGTTTTCAAGCAAAAAGCAGTTCTTTACTAAAAATTTGTTAGATGTGAGTCACTGTAGGTATTGGAATTTGAAATAAATACTTGGGCAAATTTCCTCCAGTGTTTTTCATAGTTGTTTCCTCCCCAAATTTCATTAGCTTCAATTGGTTGCATGTGGGGGCTCATTTAGACATTTCTCTATATGCATACCTGCATCTTCATCAGACACATCTTCCTCCATCACTCTCCCTCACCTCCCGTTCCCTTCACACTTCAGTTTCCACACTGTTTCCTTTTGACTGTGTTCATTCTCTCTGCCCTCCCTGTTCAACTTCTCCCTGCACACCACTAACCTTCCACTGCACAGCGCATGTCTTGCATTTCTTGCATTCTTTTTTAAATGTAATTTTATTGTCAAGGTGATGTACAAAGAGGTTACAGTTACATACATAAGGTAGTGAGTGTGTTTCTTGTCAAACATAGTTACTCCCTCCCTCATGTTTCTCCCACTTTCCCGCCTCCTCACACCCTCCCACAAGTTGTAAAGTTCATTTCTAGCATAGTGTCTTCCTGTTTCCTTGATTCTCCCTTTGTCCTTTGTCTGGCTGTTTTTGTTTTTTCCCTTCCCTTCTCTAATTCAGGTAAATGTGTATACAATAAACAGGGTACAAATATCAAATATAGTAACAATAGGGGCTAAACAATAGGGGGAAATCAAAAAGCAATAACAAAAGAAATAAGAAAAAATTTCACTGTACATCAAAAACAACAACTACAAAGAAAAATCTCTTGCTTCCATATCTTGGAGTTCATTTCATTTAGCATCACCTTATATGGTCATATGTACATAGCTATTGAACTAATATGATCCTATTAGATCTATGCTTGACATATACTAATTATTACAAATATGTACACATATATGCTTATTGTTCAAATGAGTTTCACTTCTGTGTTTCACATATGTGTATACAGAACTTTAATCTCATTTACTTTTACTTTCCCCATTCTCTAGATTTTCTCTAATCAAGAGGGGTTTTTTTTTTGTTTTTATTTTTTCCTTATTCCAAAGATCTTTAAAGAGATACAGTGTCACATGACTTCGAGCTCTTACCACATATATTATAATGAATTCAGTGTAGTGTCAAGCACTGCTGAAGGGCTGTCAGTTGGGTAACTCTTTTACAAAACATCATAATGCAGGTAAACCGTGATGCATTTTGAATTTGAGGCAAGGTGGTAATTTGCATAAAGAAATATATCTTTTTTTTTTTTTTACAACTTCTACCTAGTATAGTCACACAAGGTCATCATACCATTCTGAGTCTATTGGGGCTTTTTTGTTCTGTTTTGTTTGCTGTTTGTAAAGGTGACATACAGAGGGGATATAGTTACATAAGTTGGGCAACAAGTATATTTCTTTTTAACAGTATTGTTTTTAATTTGAAGTTAGTGTTGACCAAAACATAAACAAAAATTTAAGCTATTGCACCAGGCATCATGGCTCATGCCTGTAATCCTAGCTACTCAAGAGGATGAGATCTGAGGATCGAGGTTCAAATCTAGCCCAAGCACTAAAGACCATGAGAATCTTATCTCAAATTAACCACTAAAAAGGGGAAGTGAGGCTGAGGCCCAAGGGGTAGGGTGGTAGCCTTGAGCTGAAGAGCCTAGGGACAAGGCCCATGCCCAGGGGTAGGGCAATAGCCTTGACCTAAAGAGCTCAGGGACAGTGCCCAGGCCTAGAGTTCAAGCCCCATGACCCACAAAAAAATAAATTAAGCTACTAGCTTTAGACAGCTAAGGTTCAGAGATACTTACCGATGGCTCATTATTTCCAGAGTCTGTGACTTTGAAACACTGAACTGGAATTAACAAATTGAACTTGGTCATCATACAATTTCACCAACTCCCTTAAGTCCTGGCTGCATATTCAGTTCTGGCAGGGACATAGAGAGGACCTATCTTCATGGGTGCTAATGGTTACCACTGATGAAATCATGAGAGGAATATTCAGGACATGGTCCAGGTACACTTGAAAACTTCCTGCCTGGACATACAGTGTCAAGAACTTTACTTTCCAATCAGATGATGCATATAAAAATGCACAGACAAGAAATTGTACACACAGGAAGGAAAAACCACAAAGCCAAACCCAATGAGATGGATGACAGACTCGGCTGGCTGAGAAGATGAATTTTTATGTCAGTCATTGTTAGGCTATAAATAATATTCATCAAAGACTAGTCCAGTGAATATGAGAAGTTATGATTGTTTTAAAGTGTCAAAGACTTAAAAAAAATAAAAAGATGCCCAATGTGTAATTACTTATAATTCTAATAATACATACATTTAGTATCTTAAGGCAATTGCCTTAACTTGAAATACTAAAAAAATGGAAAATACTGGTGACAAACTCCAGTGCTTTGCTTAGAGTCTGCTTCAACACAATGATCATTAGCCAGATACTGCTTTGAGTCTAACATAGTCACTAAGCTAGGAATTATTTGTTCAAAGTTTAATAAGATTCATCATCACAGAATAGTGGTTTTTATTAAATTGAATGAAATAAATTACATGATTTCAAACTAAATTTCATTGACTATACTCCATGGAATATGTATAATGTAGAGGAGCTCTGATATTAAAAAAAATCTATATGGAACTCTATAAAGCCTTCAGTTGACTTAGGCTTGTGTCTCATGCAATGATCTAAACAACTGATCTCTCAACTCAACTATTGTAAACATTCATTTTTCCATCAGTGAAATAAAAAGTATGAGCTCCATTTGCAAAATTTAGGGACTATGTAGAGTATGTGTCTTTCTTGTGGAGCAACAGAAGGAATTGTCACCAAAAAATGAATCGCATTAACAGAAGTTGAACTCTGACACATCAAGTCTAAATGTGGACGTAATGATAAGAGCATGAGAGAATTTTTAACTCAGTGACTCAGTCATGTCAGACTCACTGAAATGTTTATGGTTGTCTTTATGGTTTGTTGCTGTTGATGTTGTTTGAGGCTGAGCTATGTTATAGCCTGCATTACAGAAGAATTTATTTTTCCTGAGTAAAACCTGCCATGAATAATGTGAGAATTTTATGAAGACAGGAGAATTTCCAGAATTTACCAGGGAGAAGATTAATCATATTTAGATTACATTTTCTCAACCAGGAGTGGGATTCAATTTGTCAAAATAACTAAACACAGAACTCAGTTCTCCATAGAATAGTTTTACCCACTCACACATAAGAGCAAGGCAGGTGTCTTCGGCATTCAGTACTGTTGGAGGTGGGGAGATGTGCTCTGAAGGTATTTTTAGGCTATCCCCTGGGGGATATTTCATAATCCTTAAACTTCATTAAAACTTAATACATTGAAATAAAAATCACTTTATTACCTTTTCATTTGATAGGAGACCAATGTTCAGATTTATCATGGAAGCCATTCTCAAATAAATGTCTGTTATACATTTGATAATTTTGGCCATCCTATTTCTCGAGACACAAGAATGATCCCCCCATTATAGAGATTTTTAAGTAATTTAGGACAGCCCTCTTCTTGATTTCTGAGAAAATGCTACCCTAATACAATATGTCCTTAACATACTTTCTGAGATTACTGAAAAGTGCGTGTGCACTTGACCTTTTATAAGTCTTCAAGGAGTAAACAACCTATGAATCCCGAGCTTCCACACATCACACTTGTTCACACAACTGATGTTTTAGAATCATATTTCATATTATGTATCACTTTCTATTTTCTTCACAAAACATTTATCCAACAAATATTTGAGTGGCCCCTCAGATATCCATTGTCACTGAGGTTGCAAACACAGAAAAAAGTAGAGAGATAGAAAAAACCTAGGGAAAAATACTGGAAGATATTTATCAGCTTTGATATAAATATTTATTATGAATTTGTTGTAGGCAAAGAAAAAATTTTGGAACGATGTGATAGAGAAATAGCTGGCAAGGCAAGTTAAGTTTTTCAGATGGTTGTTGGTGTTTTAAGGTGCATGTATAGAGAAAAGAAGAGCCATCCCTCCACTTTGGGAAGAACTTTAGTTGACTTTCATTTCACCATTATAAGATCTTAGCCTGAAATTTCTCCTACCATAAATCCTATAATCCAGAAGTCTTGGGATAAATATGATCAGCTTCTATTTTTGCCGAGTTTAACTTAACAGTAATAATTATAATAAAAAAAAGTCAAAGCAGAAAAAGACGAAAACAAAATAGTAAATTAAATCTGACTCAGTTCCTAACTCTGAAGTCTTTTGGTTTCAGTAGCTACCAGTTTACCTCCTAAAGGCCCATAGAAATTGGGACATGACAGAAAGAATGACATCACCACGTTTGTAAGGAAATGGGAAGACTTAGAAAAAATCATATCAAGTGAAGTAAGCCAGACTCAAAGGAACATAGGCTCAATGGTTTCCCTCATTTGTCATAATCAGTAGAAACCTTGGGCTCTCCTAGCAGAGATTCATAATAGAACAAAACCTAGATACATAAGGCCATATAGAAAGAAGCTAAATGAAAGGACCTCCAGGATATAGAAACAAAAGCCATAAAATAATGAGTGATTGTTGTCCTTAATGTACTATATTATCTCTCATCTCTTTTGCTGTCCCTTGGTTATCTCATATTGTTATAGTATTTCAACTTGTTATCTGATATATTGTATATATGCGTATTTGGTTATTTGAAGTTGGATAGGGAAGGGAGGAAAACAAGATGAGGGGCGGGGTTGGTGAGGGAAATGCGGACCAAGACATGAGAAAGGGTATCCATGTATGTGAAACAATGCATCCTCTATCTGGTGAATATAATGTAACCCTTCTATTAATTAAAATAAAAATACATGAAAAGAGAAATTTGGACATGAGCCTGTGGGGTTACAAATGATGAAGACAGGGAATTTGAAATGAATCTCTAGATCCACGAAAGTCACATCCATCCATGAGCTGAGGAAGACTTTCATTAACCAGGTAAGGGAGCTGAAGAAATTCTCTCTCCTTGATTTAAAGTAAATCACAGATATGTGTGTAAAATGCTAAATTATGGTACTCCTGTAAGACAGGACAAAATTCAAATGAACCTAAGAATGAGACTAGCTTCTTAGCTATATAACCAAAAGCATAGTTTATGAAAGACGTATTGATAAGTAACAATTTTTGAAAGAAAACGTCTTCTGCTCTGCAAATGTCACCATCAGGAAGATGAGAAAGCAAGCCAAAAACTGGAGCAGAAAAAAATTTTTTTAATATACAATAGGGACCTGGAGTTTGGTCTAGTGGCAGAGTGCTTGCCTAGCATGCATGACGCTCTGGGTTCTATTCCTTGGTACCACATACACTGAACAAAAGCTGAAAGTGGTGCTGTGGCTCAAGTGCTAGGGCGCTAGCCTTGAGAAAGCCCAAGGATAGTGCTCAGGCTCTGAGTTCAAGCCCCACGACTGGCAAATAGAACATATACACACAATAAAGGACAATTATCCAAAAATTAAAGAACTATTAAACTCCAAAGCAAAGAAAAGGAACGTCTTGTCTTTAAATATCAACAAAAGCACTAAACAGGTACTTTTTTTTTTTTTTTGCCAGTCCTGGGCTTGAGCTCAGGGCCTGAGCACTGTCCTTGGACTTTCTCAAGGCTAGAGCTCTACCTCTTGAGCCTCAGCACCACTTCTGGCTTTTATCTATGTATGTGGTACAAAGGAATCGAACCCAGGTCTTCATGCATGCTAGGCAAGCACTTTAACCACTAGGCCAAACTCCCGGCCCCTAAACAGGTACTTTTTGAAAGATACTCAGATGAACAAACGAGCAGTATGAAAAGATGCTTAGCATTACATTGCTAGTAAATTGCAGATTCAAACAAGAAGATACCACTGAATGTCTGTTGGAGAGACCAAAGCTCAAAACAGAGACAACACCAGATGTTAGTTTCATTCTTTTTATTTTTAATTTTTGTTGGTTAGGGGGCTTGAACTCAAGGCCTATACTGTATCCTTGAAATCTTTTGCTCAAGGTTAGTGCTCTACCACTTTGAGTTACACCTACCCTTCCTGTTCTTGAGGACTACATATAGAGTCCCACCAGGGACATTTCTGTCCAGGCTGCCTTTGAACTGAGATGCTGAGTAGCTAGGGTTACAGGTGTGAGCCACCAGAACCTGGCTTAATCATGATTGGTGGGAATGCAAAATGGACCAGCCATTTGGAAGACAGGTTGACAATTTCAAGTAAAATGAAACACAGTAACCATGCTATCAACAGTATTTGCCCATTATCTAGTATTTACCCAAATGAAGTCAAAAAATTATGTCCACATACAAAATTATACACAAATATTTACTGAAGCTTTATTTCTGATGACAAAAACATAAAAGCAAGCAAGTAAGGAAGAAGAAAACATATTGTGGTACAGTCACACAAAGGAATATTGTTTAGTATTGAAAAGAAGAAGAGCTATTAAGTCATGAAAAGAGCTAGAGGAAGCTCTCTCCTCTCTTTATATATATATAAAGAGAGAGAGAGAGAGAGAGAGCGAGAGAGAGAGAGAGAGAGAGAGAGAGAGAGAGAGAGAGAGAGAGAGAGAGAGAGAGAGAATAGCCCATCACAAAAGGCAATAAACTAAATGATCCTAACTATATGACATTGGGAACAAAGGTAAAACAATAGAGATTTTAAAAAGATCATTGATACGCAAAGGTTATTTAAAAAAGACATAAAGAGGCAGAGCTCGAAGATTTTTCAGGACAATGAAGCTATATAGTCCTAGGCAATGATAACGCATGCATTTCTAGCCTACTTACATTGTACATGCGAAGCAAGCACTCTACCACTGAACCATACCCTCCTTCCTTTAATTAAAAAGAAAAACAGTTGCTTTATGACACATGGGGGAACACATACGAATACATGCAAAAAAAGAAGGGCATTTTATAAAGTTTTTCCATTATAATTGAATCTGAAAAATAGATAGGTTTTTTAAGTTAAAAGATAGTAGGCTTTTTAAGTGAAAGATGAATTTCATAAATCCTGATTAAACTTTAAAAAGATAAAGCAAAAAGTTGTGAAGTAAACATTGGACATGAAGTGCTAAAAATTGCTCAGCTAATTAGGAGAAATGCACAAATAGAAAAAGAAATCAAGAACAGATGGGACAAATAGAAAACAATTATCAAGAAAATATGTTTAATAAAACCTCATTGATAATTATATACTTCAATTAAAAGGCAAAACGTCACACTGGAGAGAAATGCAAAATCTTGATATAACAACTTATAAGAAATGTACTTCAAATATGAAGCAGGTCAAAAGTAAAATCATGGAAAATAACTCTGAAATGCAGCTTTGTTAATGTCAGTCTAATAGTCTTTTTTGGGAGGGGGTCAGGACAAAAAATGTCAATATAAATAAGTGTATTTATTATAAAACACTGTTGTTGATTGAGTCAATTCATCAAGACCATAACAATTTAAAATGTGTAGCCATCTAATTAGCATTGCCCCAAACTATATAAACTAAAGCTAGAAAGAAAAATATGCAAACAAAATGATAATTGGAAATTTTAACTTCTTCTTTCAGTAACTGATAGAATCATAGAAAGTGAATATAGATATGCAAGACCTGAGTAGCCTTCCCAGTGAAAGTGACCTAATTAACACTTGAACTACTTCATCCACAACAGCGAAATAGCTTTTTTCTTTCAAGAGCACTTAAAACATGTAACAAGATGCCCCTAATGGGTACAAACAAATCCAAATGAATTTGAACTAATTGTAATCATATAGAACATGTTCTTTGGGTACAATGAAATTAAAGTAAATAATAAAAGCTAAATAATAAAATGAAGCTTGGAAAATCCGCCAAAACATTTAGAAATTATCTCCAAATTATCTATTACTGGTCAAAGATTGTCACAAGGAAAATTAAAACAAGTGCTGAAAGAAAATGAAAACATTTGTGAGCAAAAATATTTCAGTAAGTCAATACAAGGAAATGTGTACATATTTTTAAATAGTTAAATGCTTCTATGAAAACAAGATGCTCCACCTACAGAAGCTCTAAAAGAATAATCAAACTAAACCCAAAGTAATATAAAGAAAGAAATACTAGGAGTGAGAGCAGAGGTCAATGATTGTAAAAGATAGAATTCAGAAACCATCTATTTTAGTCCAAAATGGATGAATATATACATATTTATGCATTGCAAGTTGGAAGGAACTATGTAAGATAATAAATCTCATTTCAAAAAACAGAGAAACTAAGTACTTAAGTGAGTCATTAGAAAGTGGACTTTGGCCTTAGCTGTATGTTTATTTTTATTGTTACCTACCACTGCCAAGTGGATTCTGTCTCCCACAGAGTAATGACTTTAAATTATTTCTTAAAATAAACATAATTAGACTACATAAAATAAATCAACTGAAGGAAATCTTGGTGCTATTATGGCACAAGTAGAGTACGGGCATGTAAGAGTGAGGACAGGAGTTTAGTGCTATATGGAATTAAGACTTGGTAATCTAGATCCCTGCCAGCTCAGGTTCTGTGACTGGATTTCAGTGCCATGAGACTCTTTAAAGCCCAGAATAGGAACCTTGTAATCAGAAGCAGAAGCCAGCTGCCTGCATCTACAAAACCCATTTGAGCATTATTCCCACATATATGGGCATAACTAGAAATTTCTCTCAAAAGTAAATGAAAACTAGCATTTTGGAATTTCCAGTTCTATGCCATGGAACATGAGCTTTACTGTATGTAGAGCAAGAAATTGAAATAAAACAAAAATTACTAGCAGACTCATTTTATCCTGGACCTTGTTACATGTCAGTCACTGGGATTTAATTCCTTTTGTAGCAAGAAATACTTGGAAATGAATTTTGCTGAGAAATAGAAGGTCCTAAGCTGGTAAGGAATTAACCCAGAAAATTATTCTTAACTGGGCAAACAAGTTGTGTCAAAGCCTTCTCCTTTACACTTGTACTTGATTCATTTATGCTTTTTTGTACAGTATGTGCATTGTTCCCATTTATAGTTAGTGAAGGACAATTTCATTGGAATTTAAGTAAATACTATCTGCTGGGCTGCATCTGTTCTTCCTCTTACTCCCTGCTCAATTTGCCAAATTCTCAGCATTTTTGAAAAGGAAATCTAGTTTATTAAGTAGCAAAGCACATGAAAGCCAGCCACACCTAACAGCTATCCAGAATACTGTCTGAAGGAATGTTAGAGGCAAGCCAATTTTCTAAAAAAAAAAGAAAAGAAAAGGAAAAAAAAGAAAAAGAAAACCCCTAAGAATCAAAATTTGTCTAGCAATAAGAGGATCTAATTTTTAATCACATCCCAAAGAGCACATATTAGGATCTTTACTCTCTGTGCTATGACTTTTAAAATATATATATGTTAAACGATAATTAATCTCAGACAAAGGATAACAGAACCAGTTCTAAGGATGAGAAAAAATCACATCCACCTTTCTGCCAGTTGATATGCTACTTTTAATGAAAGAAGATAAGCTTCTCTGAGATGGAGAATTATAGGTGCAAGTTGTAAGGGGCTGCTCTGCTGAAAGAACTATGCTATTCATTGGAGTAAGGAAGTGGGAGGGAGCCAAACTGAGCGGAGCAAGATGATTGGACTCATGTATTTGCAGCTAAGATCATAGCAAATACTTCAGGAAATCCTGCAGCTGGGATAAACCACCAAGTCTGGTGCAAACTGAGGCAGGTAATGGGATTTATAGATCTGTATTAGTCATTGGAGCATTCACTAGGTATAATCTGGTCAGGACAGTTGCTTCCATAACGGTAATTCTCATTACTCAGGGCTGGCAGTGAGGCTTTTCCACAGTTGGTGTGAAACGGCCTGGAGAAAAGCTTTCCAGTATCCACTGCCCTCCAGTAACTCCATTGTCACTTAAGGAATTTAGTTTTGCTTCTTGTTTGAGAACATTGATGTCAGTGTCTTCCATACTGCTGGTTTGTGATGATCCTGTAGGTAGGTGGTTTCAAGAAATGAAGTCCACATTTATGTGCACTCAGGAATGCTGAGCACAAAGCACTGATAATTGGATTAAAGGGTGACTGAACATTAGCCCTACAGGTAAAGACTTGTAGAGTGATGGTGAGAGCTATGTTCCCGGGGCTACTGGCTAACCTTACTGGGTGGTGAAGTAGAGGCCATTCAGTTCTCTTTGTAGATCTGGGATGGTTTATAATCTGGAGCAAACTTTCTTCTCTCTCTCTTTCTCTCTCCCTCCCTCTCCCTGTCTGTCTCCCTCGTCCTCAACTTAACTTCTCTCCTTCCTGCCTCCTATACCCTTCTGTCTGCTCTTCCCTTCCATCCTTTCTGTATCTCCTTGGAGAAAAGTGTGCCCAAAACTCCTGTTTGAACTCTGGCTTTGTAATTTTCAGGCTCATCTCCAATGTTACAAACTTCACCGTGAGTAAAGTAGCATGCTTTCTGTGTGTGTGTGTGTGTGTGTGTGTGTGTGTGTGTGTGTGTGTGTGTGTGTGTGTGTGTCTTCAGCAAGTGTTGGCAGTAGAGAATGCTGGAAACTACCACATACCACAAATATTTAAGAGGATCTTAACTTCGTATGTACTGTAAGATCTCAGAGCTTTCACAGTTTCTGAACAAGCTGATTTAATTAAATTGAAAATGCAGGTTCAACTCTAGAATTAACAACTTTTAGCAACTTGTTTTTCTAAATAATACTTGACATACCTGTCACTCTACCCGTAATATATAGTATAAACAGTTTCTTTTTTCTTTCTTTCTTTCTTTCTTTTTTTAACAAGTTGAGGAGTCTCACAAAATCCCAGATACTCAGGAGGTTGAGACCTGGACAGAAAAGTCTGTGAGACTCCATCCCACGTCACTGTGATACCAACTTTCACTGCAGCCTTAGCTAAATCCTTTCAACTCTTATCTGTAAGATGTCTTTGATATTCCTTCAGACTCTAAAATTCTAACTATTGGGACTGAAACTAAGATAATTTTAATCATCTTAATTTTATTAAGATGATTGTAAAATACAGGTATATTAAAGTACAAGATAAAACTAAAAATACCTAATAATCACGTGGAAATGACAGGAGAAATAAAAAGGACTAAAAGGTAAATTTTTTTTCTGCCAGTCCTGGGCCTCGAACTCTGGGCCTGAGCGCTATCTTTGGGCTTTCTCAAGGCTAGAGCTCTACCATTGAACCATAGCACCATTTCTGGCTTTTTTTCTACATATGTGGTACCAAGGAATCGAACCCAGATCCTTGATGCTATGCAGGCACTCTACCACAAGACTAAACTCCTGGCCCTGAAAGATTAATTTTTAAAGATACTCACGTCAGTGAGAATAAGAAGCATGAAGAACATAGGAAGGTAAAAAGAATTCATTCCACATGTACTGATTTAAAAAAAATGTCACTAGGATAGATTATACAAGTTGAGAAGACTAAATGAAAAAGAGCTCCAGGACCAAAAGGAAGATTCTTCCCCAAAAAACAGATTCACATTCTACTTAAGTAGATAAAAGTAGATGAGATTCTATGGGGACAGATAATAGGAAAGAGAACATTGCATCCTTTGGAACTTGCCTGGTGCATGTGACTCAAGCCTGTAATCTCAGCTACTTAGGAAGCTGAGATCTGAGGATCACAGTTTATAGCCAGCCTGGCAAGAAAGACCATGAGACACTTTTTTTCCATATACTTTTATTGTAATTAATAGAAGGGTTACAATATATTCACCAGATACAACATGCATTACTTCACAAAAATTGATAACCTTTCTCTTATCTTGGTCCCCATTTCTCTTCCCCCAACTCCACCCCTCATCTTGTTTTCCCCTTCCCTATCTGATTTCAAATAACCAAATATGCATATATTCAATATATCAGATAACCAGATGAAATATTGTAACAATATGAGATAACCAGGGGATAGCAAAAGAGATGAGAGATAACATAGTACATTAAGGACAACAATCACTCATTATATGGCTTTTGCTTCTATATCCTGGAGGTCCTTTCATTTAGCATCATACCATATGGCCTTATGTATCTAGTTTTTGTTCTATTGTGAATCTCTGCTAGGAGAGCCCAAGGTTTCTACTGATTATGCCAAATGAGGGAAACCATTGAGCCTATGTTCCTTTGATTCTGGCTTACTTCACTTAATATGATTTTTTCTAAGTCTTTCCATTTCCTTACAAATGGGGCGATGTCATTCTTTCTGACAGCAGCATAGAATTCCATTGTGTACAAATACCACATCTTGTTCATCCATTCATCAACTGAGGGACATCTAGGTTGGTTCCATATCTTCGCTATGGTAAATAGTGCTGCAATGAACATCGTTGTGCTGGTGGATTTAGTATGCCCTTGTTTCTTGACGAGTGGATAAATGCCAAGTAGTGGAATTGCTGGGACATAGGAGAGTTCTATTTATAGTCTTTTGAGGAACTGCCATACTGCTTTCCAGATTGGTTTGCACGCCCACCAACAGTGTAGTAGTGATCCCTCCTGGCCACATTCCCTCCAGCATCTGTTGTTATCAGATTTCTTGATCATGGCCATTCTAACTGGAGTGAGGTAGAAAGTTAGAGTTGTTTTGATTTGCATTTCTTTTATGGCCAGAGATGTCGAGCATTTCCTCACGTGTCTACAAGCCATTCGTATTTCTTTTTCAGAGAGGATTCTCTTTAAGTCTTTGGCCCATTTTTAATGGGATGGTTGTTTCTTTAGAGATTAGTTTTGGAGTGATTCAATTTTTTGAGCTGTTGATATATTTTAGATATGATGCCTTTGTGCATTGTATGGTTAGTGAAGATCTTCTCCCACTCTGTAGGCTTTCTAGTCAGTTTGCTAGCTATGTCTTTTGCCATACAGAAGCTCTGCAGTTTAATGCAGTCCCACTTATCCAGACTTTCTCTGATTTGTTGTGTTTCTTGGTCCTTAATAAGAAAGTTTTGACCTGTGTCAAGGAAACCTAGTGTATCTCCTATTCCTTCTTATAAAGTTTTCAGTGTATCTTCTTTTACCTCGAGGTCTTTGATACATTTGGAGTTAATCCTGGGGCAAAGTGACATAGAAGAATCCAACTTTAGTTTTCTGCAGGTGCTTAACCAGTTCTGCCAGCACCACTTGTTGAAGAGGCTGTCTTTCTTCCATTCTATTTTTTTGTCTCCCTTGTCAAAGATTAGGTGGCCATAGGTCTGTGGGTTAATATCTGGGTCCTCTGTTCTATTCCATTGGTCTTTAGGCCTGTTCTTGTGCCAGTACCAAGCTATTTTGGTCACTATAGCTCTGTAATAGAGTCTAAAGTTTGGTATTGAAATTCCTCCTGCGCTGCTCTTTCTACTAAGAAGTGTTTTTGCTATACAGGGTCTTTTATTATTCCATGTGAGATTTTGGATTGCCTCTTCTATTTCTTT
Organism: Megascapheus bottae; assembly: GCF_031878675.1. Taxonomy (NCBI): domain Eukaryota; kingdom Metazoa; phylum Chordata; class Mammalia; order Rodentia; family Geomyidae; genus Megascapheus; species Megascapheus bottae. Next base: position 31,759,469 of record NC_143529.1, on the reverse strand, counting down.
AAAGAATGACATTGGGATATTGATGGGTATTGCGTTGAATTTGTAGACAGTCCTTAGCAAGATTGCCATTCTCATGATGTTAAGTCTTCTAATCCAGGAGCATGGGAGGTTTTTCCATTTCCTCAGTTCTGTTTTAATTTCCGTTTTCAGGGTTTTAAAGTTTTCATCAAAAAGGTCCTTTACATTCTTACTTAAGATAATTCCTAGGTACTTTGTTTTCATTGAGGCTGTTGCAAAAGGAGTTGCTTTCCTGATTATTGCCTCCTTCCTCTCATTGTTGGCATATAGGAAGGTGGTTGATTTTTGAGGGTTAATTTTATACCCTGCTACCTTGCCAAAGTTTTGAATCAGCTCAAGCAGCTTGGGAGTTGAGTCTATAGGGTTCTTTAAATTCAGAATCATGTCATCTGCAAAGAGGGAAAGTTTCACTTCCTCTTTCCCTATTTGGATCCCCTTTATGCTTGCTTCTTGATTCATTGCTCTGGATAGGAATTCTAGGAATTTGTGCACTTACACACAAATCTAATATCACCACCGGAAAACATTTTATGACCCCCCCCAAAAATGCACAATCCAATCTCTATTGTATTTAAGTCCCTCTGGACCTACAGTATAATTGAACACGTAGATATACAACAACCATCAACTGTAGATCCTTGCATTATAAAAGTTGAAGGATGAACAGATGACAAGAGATAGAAAAATATTATGAAAGATGAGGGAGGCAAGAAAAGAGTAATGTAGGAGTGTAAGATTAATATAATAATGAAGAAAAGGGATAGTGTAAGTATAACTGACCTAAGGTGATAGAAAGGTAAAATAGTTAAGTACAAAATTTAGAAAAAAATAAGATAAAACTTATGAAAATAAGAGTAATAAGAAGAATATACAAATAAAAAAGGAAGATATATATAGGGGAGATCAATGATAAAAAAATTTTTAAAGTAAAAAATGAAAGAGAAAAAGAAAGAAAGAAAGAGAGAAAGCAAGAGAGAAAGAAAGAAGAAAGGTGGGGGAGATCCCACACAATTGTCAGTTCCTAAACAAGAAATGCTAGAGTTAAGAACCAACAGATTAAAAAGCAGATGACTGTATCAATAAAAATATCATTTGTATCCAGTCTGAATCCAGTGCTGTCACTATGTTTCTAGGAATTACCATAGTGACAGAAGGAAAGTTGAAAAAAAATGGAAAGCATCATAACATTACAAAATAAAAAGGGGTGCAGGTAAAATGGTAAAAAAAAAAAAAGAACACCTAAAAATGCAAATGAAAAAAGGTAGAAAAAAGGGGGGTATTCTTCAGTTTGTTTTTATTTTGGGGGGGACGGGGTGTGAAACTTGTGTCTCCACTAAATTTGGGATCCAAGTACCTCAAAAAGTCTTTTTCTCCTGCAACTTGGCTTTGTGGTTTTTCTGATCAGTTTGCTTGATTGGGCAGAGAAAAAAAAAGCCAGTGGATCTGAGAGGGGGGGATATCCGGCTAAGCTGCTCTGGGAAAACCTTTGCCCTTTTGAATGATGGTGCTGCCAGCATCACTTCTCAGTCTCCAGTTGGTTTGGCAGGGTCTTTGCCAGCAGTCAAGATGGCGCTTCTCTGGGCTGGTTGGGGAGGGGATTCCTTCCCAATGCGGTTCTGTGAGCAGAAGTGGAAACTTCTCCTTGGAGGTACTCACAAATTGCTGGGTTTTCTGGTTCTGTGAAGGTGGCAGGTCCGTGCCACGGCCAGGTGACGGCTCTGGGCTCCTGCATGCTCTGTGTGGCTCTGCTGGACCTGACAGATCTGCACTGCTGAGAAGCACTGTCTCTGCTCAGGTGCAGGAGAGAGGCTTTGTATCCTCAGTGGCTCCAAGCGGCTGGCGCTGCTCCACACTGTCTTCTTGCTCTGGTTTCCTGCCTTTCTCCTCTCTGACTGAGATCTCTGTGGTGCTAAAGCTTACTTAGGATTGATCTTTGGGTATGAACTTTCCCCTGCAATACTAGAACTGGTGTCTTGGCGAGAGCTCAGAAAGACTCACACTGAACCGCTGCCATCTTCGGCCGATCTCTTGACCATGAGACTCTTATTTCCAATTAACTACCAAAAAATAATGTCAGAAATGGAGGTGTGGCTCAAAAGGTAGAGCACTAGCTTTGAGAAAACCAGCTCAAGGATGGCACTCACTCTCTGCATTTAAGCCCCAGGACCAGTACACATACACACACACACACACACACACACACACACTCACACACACACACACACACACACACACACACACACACACACACACACACAAAGGAAGCATCCATGATGATACTCAAAGGAGATGCAGGCAAGTACTGACTCGAGAGGCAGAAAGGCATAAATAGATGGCCCAAGAGGAGAAGTTTCAAGGACAAAATCCTATCGTCCTAAGGGCTAACTGCTCTGGAGAGCTACTTGACCAATAAACTCACCCAAATTGTGCTGATATAGTTTCAGAGGGAGGATAGATTGCAGAAGATGACAAGAAGTACAAGCACATTCAGAGGGATTTGTAGGAAAGTGACCTGGGAAAACACAAGAACCCTATTATGTGCTTCCCCTAGTATGGTGCACGTACAACTTACATAAGAATCATGCAGATTCCTGGGCCTTGCTCCAGATCCACTGAATCATTCATCACTGGACAGAATATTTTGTGTATCTCAACTTTTGTTTTTTTTTTATAATTTTTTTCCATTCCTGGGCCTTGAACTCAGAGTCTGAGCAATGTCCTTCGCTTTCTCAAGGCTAGAGTTCTTCTACGTGAGCCAAAGCACCATTTCTGGCATTTTTTTTTCTATGTATGTGGTACCAAGGAATCGAACCCAGGTCTTTGTGCATGCTAGGCAAGCACTCTCCCACTAGGCTAAACTCTCGGCCCTATGTATCTTTATTTTAAGTACTATTATCACTCAACAATTCATGTGCATTTGGGCCAAAGTGTTGAAACTTTGGGGGAGCAGGGGAGGACATAGAGGAAGTGAATGGGAAGAGGTCAATTGAAGTCATCTTGGGAAGGAAGAATGGGATCTGAGCACTAAAAAAGAAGAACAGTCTACAGAGAGACTTCATATGGGTCCCACAATCGCCTGCATACTATGACAGAGACTCTGCCCCACAATCCCTGGAATAGCCTCCCAAAAGTCTGTGTTGTGTAATACCATCTTATTACCTACAGGGACAAGCTTGAAGATGGAGATGTACAGGAAGCTGAAGTCTCAGCAGAAGCAAGAAGCCCTGATGAGCTATGCAGCCCTCCCAGCAGCAGTGAGGAGAGCTCAGGCAGCTGGTCTCAGCTTGCCAATGAGGAGGAGAACCAAGAAGACACGAGTAGCTTTCTGCAGCTCAGTGAGAGATCCATGAGGTACCTACTTGTCCTTCATTAATCTTCCCAAAGCAATCAATCACAAGAGAGCTTCTGAAAATGCATTTGATGTTCCTAATAGAAAGAGAAAAAGGAAAAGCCAAACAGAAAAACTTCCAAAGTCTCTCCTTGGTCATAATTTATGTTAAAACTGTCTAAGCATTCAGCTGTGACTTCGCTTACCTTGGCCAGAGTTAAGAGTAAATTCTTCCCTTCCCTGAGACCCCCTACTAGTGCATTCAATGATGACAACTGTGATTTTGTTTTTAAAGGAAGCTGCTGCTGCACATGGTGTGTTTGAATTTTCTTTGTGGTTCATTTGTATTTCAAATGTAACACAGACTGGGTTTACACAAGGCAAGTGTTTCCACACTGTTGTGTTGTTTGGCTTGCCTCTTTTTCCTCCTAACCTCCCCTGTCCTTTGTATTGTTTCTGGGAAAACTAGATTTAGAAAAAGATAAGATTTGGAAGGCCTTGAAAAAAAGCAAGAGATGTGAATGAGCTAAAGACTACCCCCTCTCTGTAAGAGAGAATTCTCTTTGTTTCAAGTCTTACTTGACACTTGACCAAATCCAAAGACTTTCCCTAAAGGCTGTTTGAAAAGTGGGTTTCTCAAGATGTATGTTGAGCTCTTGGAAAATTTCATTCCCAGCAATTCAGACTGTTTAGACTTTGGAACACTTTAACGTGTTAAATCATTTCTCTAAAATTTCAAAAATCACAGGGAAGAGACAAAAGAACAAAGTGAACTTGAATCCTTGGAAATGCAGACATTTGTTGTTCAGTCGTTCCCAGTGGAATCTGAGTCATCAAGCTTCCATCTGTGACTGTATCAGGTTTCCCACCTGAAAGTTCAGATGACAATTTAAAGTTGAGGGATTTGGTTTCTCCTGGCATTCATGAATAAATACTGTCCCATCACATGACCAACTAAGAAGTCACACTTTCAAAACCTTGCTTGGGAGAGACATGGTTTGGTATAGAGGAGGGGTGAGTTTGGCAAAAATAAATAAATAAATAAATAAGGATATATTTTAGTTTCACAAGTACAAGCAGAGCCTAAAACTTGGCTCAACTTAGTATGTTACAGGGAGTAAAGTTCCACGTTTACAACCATATGTTCAATTGTACAACCTACAGAAACAATGCAATGTGATTCTCCTTCTCTATGATACTTGAAACATTGAGTATTACTTCTTCTCCAAGACTGTTAGACAAAGGAGACATTAAACTTTGATTACTTATAAATCCTGTTGTCCTGTAAGAAAACAACAAATCAAGATTATAGCCTATAAACTCCTTTGTAAGGCCCTTGAGAAAAATCTCCAGAAAAACAAAGAGAGAGTTAGATCCATGGTTTCTCTCCAAGTCCAGCAAGCAGGCAGATGAGTATTGTGGAATCCTCCACAGTCGATCTTTCTGGAGCTCCCTCTCGATTGTCCTATGCAGGAGGAAGTCTCTCAATGAAGAACACATAGTTCCTCCTTAAGTAAAATGAGGACTAGGAGAAAAATGCTCATCATTACTCACTTGGTATGATCGACCAAGTATGACACTACCTCAGAAGTTGTGAATTTCTGAAATTAGCAAGATTATTATTATTGGCATGAGAACAATAATAATTGCTATTATTGTTAGTATTTGTTTGAGCCTGTTAGGCTTTGGCCTGTGTTTTCCCCTCATTTGGTCTAGTACCACATGCAATATTCTCCCCAGGAACAAAGAAAGGATCTCTTGTCATGATGCCACCATACATACCAGGGGTGGAGACCGGCATTAATATCTAAACTTTTGCTTTGTCAGCAATGGCAACAGTAGTGCCACTAGCAGTCTTGGCATTATGGACCTGGACATTTATCAGGAAAGCATGCCAGCTTCTCCCATGATTAAGTAAGTAGCCATCAGATGCAGTGATTGTGAGACCACTACTCAACTCCATCCAACAATCCATTGTAATCAGTCCGATTGTGCCCAACCACTGATCCATTGTGTCCGTGCAGCTGTGCTTCCATACCACTGGATCGAGGATTCAGGCCTAGAATGTGCCCTGCCTAACACCGCTATCTTTCCTGGATTTGAATCTATTCTCCTGAAATAATTAGTTTGACTACAGCTCATCAGTATATATTCAGAAGTGTTAGGTTCTTTGACCTACTTGGACATACAGAAGGCAAAATTGCCCTTTCAGTTGTACCATGCCACCCAAGGTGAGCCATTGAGGACCACTCTGGGCCACTGCCATGTCAATAGCATCAAGTGTGGGTGGCTTTTCCTTTGTTTGTGGACACCTGGGCTTATCACTACTAATGTGTCTATTGCCAAACCAGTGCTGTGATGGACCTGTCTCATTCCCACTGGGTGACTTGGATCCCCACGGTGTGGTGACTTCAAATACCAATAGGGAAAAAAGTACACAGAGTGTACATCATAATGGGCACTGTATAAAATATATCATAGAAAATTAGAAGGGTCACAGAAAATCAAGACCACACCTGGGATTTGTGATTACTCTGGAAATCGAAGTAAAATGAGATCTATTTTTGACTATAAGCATGTAGCCTATTATTTGGAAATTTCTAAAATTTTTTGAAAAACAAACAAATGAACAAGAATAAGATTGCAGTTTCTTTTTGGCAGATTTCTATAAGAAGCAGTCTTATTTTGCCATATATCTTTTTTTATTTTAATTTTTTGTTAGTTGTGGTGCTGGAACTTTGGGCTTAGGCTCTGTCCCTGAGCTCTTCAAGGCTAGTACTCTACCACTTTGAGCCACAGCACCACTTAGCACAATTAGAGTCTCACAAAGCCCCAGCTGGCTTTGAACTTTGACCCTCATATCTCAGCCTCCTGAGTAGTTAGGATTACAGGCATGAGCCCCTAGCACCTGTTGTTTGTTTTTTCATTTAATTCTATGTATTCCTCAACAATCAGAGATTCTAAATAACCATTCTTAATTGTTTCCCTGAATTAATGCTCATAAGTAGAGATGAATAGACACATTGCCATTTTTAAAAAAAGGAAAACAAAATAAATAAATAAATGAAAACTTTAGGATATATTAATTCTTCTTCAGATAACATCAACTTAGCTACTTTTCCATCTTTCCTTCAGACAAACCAAGATCAGCAACTCCCACACCCAGCACTGAAGAGTAACAGGGAGTGTATCTATTAAATGTCATGTCAGTCCTATCGGGGGATAGAGATCAAGCAGAAATCTAGATCCTTAAGAAATGAGCATTCCTGCAAGTACAGTAACTCAGAAGGAAGAATAGAATGGCTACATTCTTTCAGTATCAGTTAAATTTATCATCATTGGTGGAATCCATTGATTCAATAGAATTTATCAGCCAAATAGAAGTAGCAACAGAGAATATGTGATAATTCTTTCATATCATCAAAAGACACATTATAGCAGCCTACTTTTAATTTCTGGATATCATAAACATATAGGAATTTCATGGGCTCACCCACATGATTACTTCCTGTCATCTTTTGTAACATAGGTCCTCAGTTTTAAACCATCACCAAGTCTTCTCTGTAAGCATCAGGCTCTATGATAAGTAAAGACCCTTTGAAAATATCTCACGTTAAACACCAATCACTAATGACATAGTCCCAGCCTGGTTTTAAAAGAGCCTGGTTTTCCAGCCTATCATACTCCATGAGAAAAAAAATGGAAAAGAAAAAAAATTCATCTCATTGAAATATTTTGCTGTAAAATTTAATTTCTGCAGTTCATGGTTTATATCTTAACTTAGCTCAGTCTAAAGACTGATATTTTCCTAGAGTGAAATGAAAACATATTGCTATCCCAGTAGAGAAAAAATTTCCATTGGGGCAATATGGAAACACATGATTCATTAAATGACAAGATACATAAGAAGGATCTGGTTACCCAAATTATCTCATTATCCCCAACTCAGACCTAATTATCCAGATTCTTTCCTTGAAGGTACAACTTTGTAAGAGTTGTAAAGGAATATAGAAAAGAAGAGAAAGATGCATTTGAGTTTCTCACATGAGTTATCCTACAAATTGAGGTTGTCTGGAACTTCTCTTTGGCGAACAGGCATATTTATTTTTTGCAGGCCTAGTAGTGATATGTAATAGCCACATTATTCTTTTGTCCCATGAGAACTGAATCAAGAATAAACTCCAGAAGCTTTTAGACACATCATCTCATCTTCCATTTGCACTTTATTCTTCCTAACCATTCCCAACCATATTCTGTTTGTTTTCTCCCAAAGTGAATTAGTAGAAGAAAAGGAGATTCATAAAGGCCAGTCAGAAAGCATAAAGGGTAAGCCCCATTCCCATATAATCGTAACACACAATTGCTTGAGGTCACCCTTTGGAAAGCAGAGTAAGGCTGTGGTTGTGTCTGCTCAGAACACGCCTCTGGACTGCCAGGGAGAACAGCCAGCCACCAGAGAAGCCTGCTGGTGATCAACTTTGACCTGGAGCCAGAGTGTCCTGATGCTGAGCTTCGAGCCACTCTGCAGTGGATAGCTGCCTCCGAACTGGGGATCCCCACAATCTACTTTAAGAAATCTCAGGAGAGCAGAATTGAAAAGGTACCATGTCCCATGTTTGAAAAAGATGTCCGTAAAGCTTGATTGTTTGCCCATGTTGGAAATTCAATAACTTCCCATTCAGTTCATATAAATTTAAAGTGTTTGACCTTGACCTTTCTTTTATTATTGTCATTATAAAAATTATGTTGTTGTACAAAGCACTTCAATTCCACAAATCAGGTTACGAGTACAATGTATCTTGGTCAGTGTCACCCTGTCCCTGATTCTCCTCCCTCCTCCCTAGCCCCTCCCTACCCTCAAGTGATGCAGTTCAGTTGGCCTTTTAGTTCAATTGATCTTGACATTTCTTGACCTAAAAATAGTGTCAAGAACCTCAAAATGTCCCTCTGTATGAACACACTCATGACCACTGATTCTTTGATCCTCAGTTTGTTTCAATGAGCTGGGAGTGAGGAATAATGTCAACTTGAGGAGATGGTAACCATTTCAAGGTTATTTTGAAAACCAATTTGTTATTATTGTTTTTTGATAACCTTGCTCTAAGACCAGCCTCTTGGTAACAAACACTTGAAACAAATGTCAGTAGAAATGATCTGTTGGCAACAGAAATTAAGTTGAGGCCATCCTGGTATATAAGCAGTATTTTTCACAGTTCCATTCTCTACCTTACAGATACACAATACCAAACAACAGACTTTTCCCACCATCAAAATTAATCACAATGATTAACCTACTTTTATACCTCTGAACCTGCCAGTAACAGTGGCAGGATCTCAACCATTAAAATTAATGAATAAAAACATTCAACAGGGGTTGGGAGTTTGGCCTAGTGGTAGAGTGCTTGCTAGCATGCACAAAGACCCGGTTCAATTCCTCAGTTACATATATAGAAAACTCTGGAAGTGGTGCTATGGCTCACATGATAGAGCACTAACCTTGAGGAAAGCCCAAGGACATTGCTCAGGCCCTGAGTTCAAGCCCCAGGACTGGCAAAAAAAAATTGGACAATGTCATCAGATCCAAGTTCCCATAATTTGAAATTATTCTAATCTCAAAGGGTATTGAACTAATCTTCCGTTAGTTTTCTGTTGCTGTTAAGTAAACTGCCACAACTTCTCCAGCTTTAAATAACACTCAGCTCAACAAGTCATAAGTGGAGATGAATTTGACTATAATTTCTTAGTAGACAGAAATCCAATTAGCCTTGTCACACTCTTCTAAGGAAAGGTCCAGTCAAGAATAAGGAAGTATCCACGCTCATTTAGGATTGTTGGCCTCACTCCGCTGTGGGGCCAAGATGCCCATTTCCTTGTTCTCCTAGCAGCCAAGCTTAACTCCTAGAAGAGGTCACATGGCTCCTGCCTGTTCTGATGCTGTCAAGCTCTGTGTGCTACTATAACTAGACCAGGAACATTCTCTGCTTTTGAAGGGCTTGTGTAATTAGATCTTGGTGCCCTGACAATGTTCCTCTTCATTATCTCAAATTGAATGTACCAATCTCTTTTTGCTATGTAAGATAGGACCGTAAGGACATGGTATCTCACAGGATTCATGGCCCCAGGGACTAGAGCAGATGTTAAGAGCTATTTTAAAAGCCTCTTCATCTCAGTAAAAATGTGCTTTATTGTGTCTAATTGATACCAGAAGCCTCTAGTTACCAATCATGTGAGTTTCCTAAGCAGCCTATGAGAAGGACAAAATGGATCTGATTTTCCCTTTTGTCCTAAGGAGTAAATCGGGCCTCAGGGAGGCTGGTACATGAGAGATTCCTCTGGTCGTCACAGCTTGAGCCTAGATACTTCTCAGTGATCTTTTATTAAAAACTACCTCTCTCAGTCAAGTGGCCCAAAGGTTAAAACATGGGTATTTTAAGTGTGAAATGGCATCCTACCTAATTTTCACCACCAAAATCCAGCCATGTGAAATGAAATGACTATTACTATTTTACCAATGCACATGGCCATCAGAATAGTTTCCCATTTGGAAGGATTAGTAGATCTCATTCTGTTTTCTATGCTCTATCCCCTTTCACCCTCTCTCTTCAAACAATGATTTATACTGCTTTCCCTGCCCAGGTCTATTTCCTCTCCTTCCCAGTGAAATACAGGTATCTGTCTCATTTGCCCTGTGTTTGTGGAGAAGCTGATGTGTGTGGGTCTGTGTCTATCTCTAATCTGCCACTCAGAGCCCCAGGGTGAAAGGTGGAATAAAAGAACATAATCACACTTGATCCACCTCCTATCACACTCTCCAACTCCTACCATACCCACCAAGTTCAGCAGAAAGATTAGGGTCAATAGATAAATGAAAATTCAGGTAATTTCTAACTCTAATCTTTTCATGAGTTAAAGCTCATACAGTGTAGTTTTAATCAGCATACCTATTTCTGGAACCAATTTTAATTCAATGTAGCTTTCTGAATAAAGAGTGGTCATATACATCTAGGAAAAATCCAGTATACATGTGAATGAATGTTTCACTAATGCCAGGATTATGCAGATCATAACCCCGGTACACATTTGTTTATCTCTACCTGGTTTTCAGTTCTAAAAGGCATTCCCTTCCTTTCTTATAAGTGTGGGTCTGAAAAAATAAATGTTATTGCCATTATATTACCATTATCAAGAAAAATATTAAATGATTTTCATTTGCTCATTTTAACCATCTCTAAAGAGTTAATTTGAATTAGTGCAGTTTCACATACTAAAACTGCTTTTTTTTTTTTTTGTCAGTCATAGGGCTTGAACTCAGGGACACTGTGTAGAGCTTTGTGCTCAAGGATAGAGCTCTACCACTTAGAGCCCCAGTGCCACTTCCAGTTTTCTGGTGATTATTTGGAGACAAGAGTCTCATGGACTTTTCTGCCCAGGCTGGCTTCCACCTATGATCCTCAGATCTCAGCCTCCCGAGTAGCTAGGATTACAGGCAATAACCAGTGGGCCCAGCTTAAAACTACATTTTTAGAGGCTGGGAGTTTGGCTTAGTGGTAGAGTGCTTTCCTAACATGCACAGAGACCCGGGTTCGATTCCTCAGTACCACATACATAGAAAAAAGCCGGACGTGGTGCTGAGGCTCAAGTGGTAGAATGCTATCCTTGAGAAAGTCTAAGGACAGTGCTCAGGCCCTAGCCCAAGCCCAGGACTGGCAAAAAAAAAAAAACCTACATTTTTAAAGTCAATTAGGGTTCTCTTCATCTAGTGTCTTAAGCAGAAAGGACTACCATATTTTATTTTACATAGCTGAATTAGTTAACTAGCCTGGCATGGTGTCTCATGCCTGTAATCCTAGATCTCAGAAGGCTGAAATCTAAGGATCACTGTTCAAAGCCCACCCAGGCACTAAAGCCCATAAAACTCAACTCCATTTAACTACCAGAAAACTGGTGCTGTGGTTCTAGGTGTGGGTTGGTAGCCTTGAGCTAAAGAGCAGGGACAGTGCCCAGGCCCCATGAATGACACAAAAAGAAAAAAAAAGAAAAGACAACTTTTTTTAATTGTCTGGATAATATAAAGAGGGGTTACAGTTATATTCACCAGGTAGCAGGTGCATTACCTCTCACACACTGATACCCCTTCTCATGAAAAAAAGAAAACTCTTACATGACATTTGAGGCTTGGTTCTAGTAAGTTTTTAATTAGATGACTAAAAAAGCAAGAGAGGTAGAAAAGAGAGAAAGGATGTGTCATGTAAACGTAGCAATATTTCATTACCCCCATCTGCTTGGAGAAGGTTTGAAGAAACATAAAATTCAGACTATGTCATATCCAGTTGTCTCCGAAGTTATTGACCCACCTTCACAGATGAATACTTTAAATCTTTGTGTGAAGCCTGATTTTTTTATAGATATTCATTTAAGTCAGCATGTTTCTTGCTATAGTGTCTCAATTTACTAACCTTCTTTCCTTGTGAAAAAAAACAGGAATATGTATTTTAAAGGAAGAGGATGAATGAAGGAAGCAGTCATATTTCCCATTACTGCTTATAAATTTGGCCTTGAAATTGGGAATGAATTCCAGCCTTAATTCAACCTAAAAGCAAATTTCAAATATTTTGAGTGCCCAGATACCCTGTAATCATACAAGATTCCTTCAGTTTTAAGTGTTTCCTTCCCTTGTTGTTTTTGTTGTTTGTGCTTTGCCTAGATATTAAAAGGATAAGTGCCTTTGAAAGTCAACTATTCAGATCATTCATGAAAGGTAAACGATGAATATGGCTAAAATTGTCTATTTACAATATTAAAAGAGAACAATGAAGGATAATATGGATCAAGATACATTGTACTCATAAACTTACGTGTCGAATTGAAACCCCTTTGTGCAACTGCTTAAATATAATTTTAAAAGGAAAACAAACAAAAGTGTCTATAGAGTATCTTAAATATGCTGGGAATTTTTTCTAAGCTTTGGAAACCCATTAAACAAAAGAGATTAAACTTTCCTACACTCTTGGAGCTTATGGTCTAATTAATAAAAAAAACTGAAGATAGGGAGAACATAAACCAAGAGATACACAGGTTTTAAATACCAGCTTTGGAAATGGGGGGAGTTTATATTCAATTTCTGTGGTTTGAAATCATGTCTCTGAGTCCTGTGGGTACAAAACTAGAATTGCTTGAAGTGTTTATCCACAAGTCAGGTTCCCCACCTTGAATTCTATTTCATGGGAATTCTATCACCTGATAATCTAAGACAGTTTTTAATTTCATTCACAGAAACCTTACCATTAATTAAATTTAATTCAATTAAGTCAGGACCAAAACTGTGATAAGTATTTTTTATTTAAAAAGGAAAACAAACTGCATCACACATGGTCACCGCTCCCTACTGCCTTTTCTTCTGGGTAAATTCAGTGAGGTTATCCGACTCCTCACCTCCTAGCTAATTTGGTGCCTTTGTGATCTTTAAGCTTGCATGGAAAATTATTTCCTTTTCTCAGAAGCAGTATGCAGAAAGGAATGTACTGAGAAAAGGAAGACCCATATTCTCATCTCCCTTGGGAAATGGAGGCCCATTCAACTTGCAAAGCAGTAGAAGAAAACTGAGCGAAGATACCAATGATATTGACTCTTGACTGTTCTCCTTCCCCAACAAAACTACAGTGAAAGTTATCAGAAGGGACATACCACAAGGGAAGGGCATAATAAGGGAAAATTAGATACTAAGGCTTTTCTTTTGTAGCCACAGAAGTTCTATTGAACGAATCCTTTCACTAGAGTGCGAGAGCTCTAATGAAAGTGTGAGAAACCCGTGGGAGACTCACAAGCACATTGCTCCAAGCACTTACTAGTGCTTCTCCCACAGAGGTAATGCCATGCAATAGAATTTTGTGCAGACAAGGCTAAGAACTGGGGCTCCATAGGTCATCATTTCAAGAGCAATATGGAGGACAATTCATTTGTGCTGAGGGAAATATCTTTTCCTCTTTCAACCAAACAATGGTAGCTGTTCTAAAAAATGTAAGCTGAATGTTTCAAATATCATTTCATGGCTTAAAAAGCACTCCCATAGATTCAACCCTGGGATTTATTATTATCATCATCATTGTTGCTGTTGTTAATATTATTGTCTTTAAGTAGTTGTAAAGGGGGGATTCGATTTAACCTGTTAACTTGTGATAATTGTCACCCCTTCCATCATTCCCTATTTCTCCCAAGTCCTCCTGTCCCCCCAACTTACCTGGTTTGTGTTTTCACTTAGGAACATTGAGTGTTAGGATTTCTTAAGCCATCTAATCTAGGAAATGCATCTACCATGTAATATTTTGCTTCAAATGAATTTGTCAATATAAACTGTCAATGATGACAAATTCTTTGAGTTTCCTAGGACAAAACATTTGCCTAAGCAATACCAACTGTGGTCTTCAGAAAAAGGAACCTAATTATTATTGATTACAAAGTAGCAAGGGGGACTTTAATTTTTAATTTTTAATACAGGGGAAAGAAAGCCAAGCACATACCCAAATGGCAAACCCAATTATTATAAAATACCAAGGCAAAAGCAGGGGCACACATGGAAAGCTCTGTAAGCAGCCACCGAATGTGGTTATTATAAGGCTATACTGATGAGATGGAAATACCCTTTTCTGACTGCTTCCCAACCTTATTTCATTTTTTTAATGAAGAGAGCATGAGACCTTCCTGTATCTCTGCTCTATAGACATTTTCAAGGTCTTAGTGTCTGAGTTTAAGGCATTTCAGATTCAGAGCATGCTATATTTAGTGGCGCCAGATCATTTTCAAAGCTGCTCCGCTGGGAAGACTGTCTAGACTTAGAAATCATGAGACATTGTAGCCTGTAGCCATTCCACAAACTCCTGGCAGGGTGGCCTTGCTACTGGGACACTTCTGTTTTGTTGGATCTGTCATTAGCATCTGTGGTCATCACTACTGAGAGTTCTCTTTCACAAGCCCCAAATACATGGCAAAAGAGCTACAGTTTGATTTCTAGAACCATCTCAGGCAAGACCCTTCTGGGAAAAGTAATGTGGCAAAGTTGGCATATGCAGCAGAGACTTGATTCTTCCTCCCCTCAGTAATGACTTGATAATAAGCAGTGTGATATGGTGGTCCAGTGAGCCAGCGTGTCCAGTAACTCTGTGTACTTTGTATCAGCTTCACCTTTGCAGGCAAAGGTGCAGCAGCAGGCACACTCTCAAGTGATCATTTGTGACCAAAGGTTCTGAGGGACCCTTCAGATAGAGAAAAATCAATGGTCTGTAAGTATCTCCCAGGGAGCTCTCTGGCACTAGGCCAGGCCATTTCCACCGGTGATCACACTTCACTCACTGGATTTCCACCAGGAGCTGAAAGAGATGCATTAATAAAATCATACAAAGACACCCTAACCTCTTTCCCTTTTACTTTCCTTGGGACAGATACGTGGAAGCTTCATGTTTTCACTCCCTTGATCAAAAACTTGATCTGCCTTCCCCACACATTGAGATAGAAGACATGGTTCCAAAAATTGTTTCTCTGTATGGCCATAAATCAGCCACCTGGAGTGTTCCTTTCCTAAGGGTGTTGGCATTACAAGCAAAGCTGGCACCAAAAGGGCATGTGTTTGTTCCAAAACTGTCAGGAATCAGGCAGGTAGGAAACTAGGCAAGGTGGCAACGGGTCCCAGGAAAGGGATGAAATTGTCTGAAACTCAAACACAGCTGGTAGAGCCAGATGAGCTCATATCCAGTAACTGCTGCAGTGAGAAGTAGAATTGTTTATCTGCCCCCATGCGGTGTCTGCTGGTTCTCAGTCACTATGAGAGCTTTGTAACTCTCTTCTCCTGTGTTCCTTTGTGCAGAATCCAGCAGCTCTGCTCAGCTTTTGACTAGATCTAGGACTTTTAAACATTTTCCTGGAGGTCCCTACCAGCAGAAAATCATTGCATCTCACAAGTGTATGACTTGACTTTTAAATTCAACATCTATAAGGTCAATATCTGAAGCTGACATGGAGGTTTTTCCTCATTGATACTGGATTTCCAACCATCTTGAGAACTTTGAATGCATTTGATTTCATATTTAGGCATCCATCCTTCTATCATTCAGCAAATATCCTTTAAGCACTTCCTCCCCTCTGGCATTAGAGACAAAAAGATATCTAAGATTCTATCCTTCCCCTGACTTAGGTCTATGGTAGAAGGACCAACCATCTTCCATCTCTCTTCTTTTCAACAACATCCTAACACTCTTTAAGATAACATTTGTGTTGTCACCTGTTAAAAACATAAGTATTTTAGAGACTGGATATGGTGGCACACTCCTGTAATCTCAGCTACTTCAAAGGTGAAGTTTGGAGAATCTCAGCTTGAGGATAGCCTGAACAAAAGGTAAATACAATCCTTACTGGAAAGCAACCTAAAAGCAACAGGATTGAGGGGAGACTCAAGTGCCTAGCAACTGAGACACTAAATTCAATCCCCAATAGTACCAAAAAAAAAGAGCAATGTTTTGAAGTTAAATATTTTATTTTCAAGTCTAGAAAATTGCCTCCATTTGTCTATACCAATTCAAAGCATGCAAGTGTAATAAAGCACCAGTTGGAGGATAAGGGAATAGCTACAGGATGAGGGTTTTTTCTTTTTGCAATTTTATAAATAGATGGTGTCATCACCATGAAGAGAATAATTACTGAATCTCAGTCATGTGTTAGAAAGTCCCAAACCACATTGAAACTAGGATGGCAATTTCATAACGATCCCTAAATTATTTGTAATAAATAAAGAAAAACAGACTTCAAGGAACATTAAATACCTCAAAGACTCACTTTACAAAAGAAGAAGTGACCTCATTCCATGTAGTTCTTAGCTATGAATGAAATTGCCAAGCAGAAAAATTCTAATTCATTTGGTGGAACTTTCCTAAAGAGAAAATAGACTGTTCTGAAAAATCATGTTCTGAGATGAAAAGACCCTCAAACACAGACCAGAAAATCACTGGCTTGGGAAGAGTGCAAAATCCGATGTCTTTGAGGACCCCAGACTGTGTGAGTCCTAACGCTCCTCCCTCTCTCTGTGTCTTGCTTAAGTTTCTAGATGTCGTCAGACTGGTTCACCAGAAGGCCTGGAAAGTGGGGGACATCTTTCACGCAGTTGTCCAGTACTGCAAAATGCATGAGGAGCAGAAGCAAGGAAGCCCCAGTCTATTTGATTGGCTGCTGGAACGGGGATAAAGCAGTGCTGCCTGTGAGCCAGATCCTCCCTTTATCCCAGCTTACATTACAGGAGTTTGCTCTAAATGCTGTGAACTTTCTCAAAACATCATGTCACATTAGCCGTACAATAAGAAAAACCTATACTCTAATTCCATACACGCTGAACAAACCTGAGAAAATCAAAATATACATCTGTGTGCATCAATACAACCTGTGTTTCCAAAAGAGCTTGTATTAGAATGGCTACAAAAGAAAATAATGCATTTCCCCAAACTCCAGAAAGACTGGATTCACATCTGTATCAAATGACATATCATGTCTTCAATTATGTAAATCAACTGCAAACAAATGCATTGGTCAAATTAACTTTATAAACTGTGTGATAATTGTCCTTGTTCCTTTCTGGGCAGATAAAGGGTCTTTTGGCCCAGAGAAACATGTAGGATATTGGTGAGAAACTTCTAGAACTTATCTAAACATTTCCACCTTCAGGTTCATATCAGTGAACATTTCCAGGCTTGCAATCGAATATCAGTTTCCTTTATGGGGATGTTGCATAATCCTCTGATAAATCTCCCTTTTCATCCCAAACAAACTCTGGGCTCCTTGCTTACCAGAGAAGGAGTGGCATAAGACTAGAGGAAATGAAGATGAAAGTCTTTGTCTCCATTGCAACACGACGAGTGAAATCATTAGACAACCCTTACCCTAAGGAAAAGCTTTTATTAACTGGGGGGAAAACTTAACTTTAGAGGATAAAATCTGCTTATATATGACATTATATGAAATATAAACTTCCGTTTTATTTTTATTATAAATTATGCAGAGCTTATTATCTTAATATATTGAGTTACAAAATAACTTAGCGGTTCACAATCCACAAAGAGATTGCTGTGTGAAGTTGATTCGTGACACTGAACTTGGTGGTTCATTGTGTTGGGAATGTATAGTTGTTGTGAATAGCTGACATGCTCTTCTGATGACATGGACGCCTTCTGTCTCCACAGTAGTGTCACTGAATTCTGGATAAAAAAGACTTTTTTAATCACATTTTAAGTATTTTAATACCAAATGTACTCTTTTGAAAAACAGAGATACCTAATATCATGAATGACTTCTTTCCTTCCATCTTAATGAGCTATACAATTATTTTCTTGCCTAATGAGGCATTCATTAAAGATCTTCTGAAATAGTTTGCTTTTATTCTACTTTTCAAGATTTGTGACCACAATATTAACTGTGAACAAGGTTCCCAGACCATCCATGCTGGCCTAACGGGATCTATCTAACATCCATATCATGAAATTACAAGAAAACTTTCCTATAAGCCATAGTTTTCTCCCCAGCCACACAGGCCAGGAGTCTTTCCCAGTGCTAAGAGGATGTTTGCTA
Source organism: Megascapheus bottae (assembly GCF_031878675.1). NCBI lineage: Eukaryota > Metazoa > Chordata > Mammalia > Rodentia > Geomyidae > Megascapheus > Megascapheus bottae. The sequence goes on along the minus strand of NC_143529.1, from coordinate 31,741,522 downwards.
TATGAATAGCTCAAATGTAGATTGTATGTTTAATTTGATGCATTGACCAGGTTTTAAAATCTACTTGTCCACTCCAGTAGAAATGTACTTCTCTGTGCCACTGATGGGGAAAGGACATTTATTTTTGAAACAATCCCAAATACTATGTGTAGACTTTTATTGTGCTCAAGTAAATGTTTATTCTCCTACAAAGCACAAATACTGGATTGTAAACATGTGGTGAAGTTATATTGTATTGTACCTGATGTTGCAGATCAATCAATAAATTTCTGTTGCCAAATCATTGTTGTTTTCTTTTCTCTTTAAATATATTTTATGAGAAAAAATGAATTGATGGACATAAAAGCTACCTTTCATCTAGGTTTTGTAGTTCTGCCTTCAGTTTTTGAGTAAGTATATGTACTTTGTTGAGATCCTTATTGTTTATTTTTCTCCTGGGTGCATGGCTCCATGCAGTAGGAAGTAACAGGACACAGAATTTTAGTGTTCACAAACATAATTTACCAAAACAAAGAGGGGAATTCATATCAAGAAAATTAAAAGGACATGCAGGAAAAAGCCCGGTAGAAATTAATGCCAGGAAAACGAATACCAAGATATATATAATTCTCCATCAACAATATGTGACAACACAAGCAAAATGTAGCCAGTCAAGGGATCTGATTCAAGCTTTTGTATCTGCATTTTATTTATTTATTTAGTGCTGATCCCTTCTTCTCCTCCTCCTCCTCCTCCTCCTCGTCTTCTTCTTCTTCTCCGTCTCCTTCTCCTCCTCCTCCTTTTCCTCCTTCTCCTTCTCCTCCCTCTCCTCCTTCTCCTCCTTCTCTTTCTTCCTCTTCCTCCTTCTCTTCCTTTTCCTCTTCCTTTTCTCTTCCTCTTCCTCTTCTTCCTGCTCCTCCTCCTCCTCCACTTCTTCTTTCTTCTTCTTCTTCTTCTTCTTCTTCTTCTTCTTCTTCTTCTTCTTCTTCTTCTTCTTCTTCTTCTTCTTCCTCTTTCTTTTCAGGCTAATTGGTGATCAGAGTCTCACAGTTTTATTCTCCCTAGCTGGCTTCGACCCATGATCCTCAGATTCTCCTGAGTAGCTAGAATTACAGATGGGAACCACGGACTAGAGGTCAGTCATGTGAAAGTATTCAATTGCTCATCAACCATATCACCCCTTGATGACTATATATACACAGATATATATATATATATACACATATACATATAGGGTTTATGCTAAATCACATGAGCACCATAAATTATCTGACCTAAAGAGTCAGGCACTCGTTAAAACACGCTCACAATCAAACAGAACATTCTGACCCCCCAACTTGAGAAGCTAGTGAAGAGACACATCTAGAAATCAGGATGATGGCAAAAAGTGTGGTGTTGGAGCCATCCAGGCCTCCTGAGTGATATCCTTCTCAGTCCAGCATGGCAAGTGACATGCACATCCCCATCACTGATTCTATTCTTCAAAGAGGGAGACACAGTTTATTATTCTGCTATTGTCCTTTGTCAATGCCTTCTCCACTGGACTGGAAAAGCTAATGGGCCCCAGGGAATGCACATCTCCATTTATATTTAATATTCTTTAACAATTAACTCTACAAACCCAATTTTATTTTGACATTCTTCTTACCTTACCACAAAATTGCTCTATGCTCATGATCTTTTTATGAAATTACTTTTGGCTTCAGACAGCTCAAACTTTCTCTAATCATTTATGTTTAATTGTAATTGCATGAGTGTTGTGCCTAGAACAGTTCAGAGAGGAAAAACTAAAAGCATTTTTAGCAGTTAGGGGATGAATTTTAGGGACAGTCGGCTCATTAGCAGCAAGACTTGGAGGCCAGTTGAGTACAGACAGGCTTGGATAAAATAAAAACTGGAAAATTATTTATGGAAAAATATACCAACAAAAATCCCAATTTTGTTGCTGTGATGCATCCTTCAACCATCTATGCTGTATCTGACTATTTCTTTTTCAACAGTTTTCTCAGTAAAGTTCTGTGTTCTGTCCCTCATTCTTGTTCAGTGTTCACAGATTTTTCACAGATTCCTCATATGCAAGAAAGGGAAAAAGGAGGATGTTTTTCTTCTTCAGATATGGCCTATTTTTTCCTTTTTGTCACTTATGAGGCTTGAATTCAGGGCCTGAGCTTTCTCGCTGAATCTCTTTGTGCTCAAGGCTAGCATTCTACCACTTGAGCCATAGTGCAACTTCCAGGTTTCTGATGGTTAATTGGTGATAGTCTCCCAGAATTTCCTGCCCAGGCTGGCGTTGAACTGTGATCCTCAGGTCTCAGCCTCCAAGTAGCTAGGATTATAGGCATAAGCCATCAGCTCCCAGCTAGAGATGGCCTTTTTAATAAGCACTTAGTAACATTTTTATGTGCACATGGAAGATTATCATTGCTTTGTTTGATCTCTATTTGAGTTATCACTATAGTCATTTGATTCTCTTACTGGCTGAGAATGTCTCTAGGACTCTTAATTCTACTGTGATTCTCTGAGTACATGCAACTAATACAAAGATTACTTTTATGTTATTTTTTACTTTCCATAGTCCCAAGTCTGTTTTTAATTAAATATTTTCTATTATTATTATAAAGACGATGTCCAGAGAGGTTACCAATCTATAGTCACGTCAAGAGTGCATCCCTTTCTGGACAAAGCCACCCTTTAGCTCTCCCACTTTTCCCTCATAACCCTATACAAGTTGTCTAGTTCATTTTCAACATTGCACTTGGTGTTTCTCTATTAAGAGTATCCTCCTTTGGTCTCACTGCGTGTGAATGCCTGGAGTCCTGTATAATGTATCATGTCCTGCTGCATTTTAAATCTAAATTTCGTATTTGTCTCTGAGCTTGGCTCACCTCACATAACATGATTTGTTCTAGGACACTTTGTTTCTGTGCAAATGACATAATATTCTTCTTTCTAGTGGCTGTGTGAAATTCCATTGCTTATAGGGGCCACATTGTGTATATATATCCATATCTTTATGCTCACAACTCATCTCTCTCTTAGCATTTCACAACAATATCCTGAAACAAAACATACTTGGGTAGGAATGAGTTTATTTTCTTAGAGATGAAAGCAGAAAGAATCATCATTTGTTGAGATACTGTGAAGATGACTGAGACCAGAAGGTTCTCAAGTTTAAGCGCCTTGAATTCAGCCCCATCCTTGTGTGTGGCATTTATCAAGGGTATGTTCATTGTCTATTTCAAGTAACAGGACAATCATTTTCATCCTAGCAATATTTTTAGTAATACAGATAGGCGATCCTATGTTGACCTTTTATGAAAGCCATATAAATGTCAGAAAATGTTTAGTAAATTAGATCCAGTATTTCCTTTCTCCTTCATGTTTTGACAGGAATTCTGATTTTTAAGTTCAGGGACATAATAGGAAATTTAGTCATTTGTAATCCCAGCTGTGTGGGCCCTCCAGCAAATTATTAAATGTTGCTGAAAATTAGTTTAATAAAATAAAGTGCGTGCATACAGTGATGGATGAAACTACTTCCAACTGAACATTTTTCAAACTGACTATTGGGAAAGAAGAGAGAACAAAGAGATTGTAATAGATTTGTTGTCTCCAAAGAGTAAAGAATGGCTGTTTTCCTGAGAAATATGGGGCAGTAGTTTGTTGCTTTGTGTCTGGAAAAAATATTTTTGAACAATTCTGACTAAATAAAATATCAAGACTATTCTGAGGTAAAGAGAAATATAGCTATAATTATCCAGGTTTTTTTGTTGCAGACTCTTTGTGAAATTCCATGAAAGCTGTCAGTTTACGAAATTCAGGGTTATCCGGTTACAGTATTTTCAGCCCAGCTCTGGTTTCAAGGAAGTAGACTGTCTTCTCCATCCCCTGTTGCCTACTAAACCCTCCTGCCAGAGCTCCCTTGTTACTTACAAGATCCTCCATACCTGTTTGATTTTAAAAATTCATCCCTCTTAGAACTTAGGTACTAAGAAGAATTTAAGAATGTTACTCAGAAGGAATGTTATGTTATAGTTACCTTTGTATGGAGGATGTTGAGAGAAAAAGAAGGAAGGAAGGAAGTGCAGAAAGGAGGGAAAGAAGAAAGGAGAAAAGGGAATAGAAGAACAAAGAAAAGGAAGGAGGGAAGGAAGGAAGGAAGGAAGGAAGGAAGGAAGGAAGGAAGGAAGGAAGGGAGGGAGGGAGGGAGGGAGGGAGGGAGGGAGGGAGGGAGGGAGGACAGAGTAAAGGAAGGCTAAAAGAGAAAAGGACAATATGAAAGAAGAGGGGGAGGAGAGAGGAAAGGAGGTAGAGGAATGTGAGATGAGGGAAGGCATTCTTGGATAAATACTCTGCTTTGTATGTAAGAAAATTCTACATCATTTGTATGTAAGAAATTTCTAGTTCTCAGCTTCCAAGGAAAAATCCTAATGTTAATTACCTGCAAGCCACATGACCATGGTCCTTCATCGACATGTGTAGAAAACAGACACACCTTTCTTACCAATCAAAATAGTGAAAAATTGTGCTTTGAAATGAAATCACCTCATTTAAAACAGAACTTCTTCTGGAAAATATTTCCTTCAGAAAAAAAATATATATATATCCTAAACAGTCTTTCAGCATCTAGCCAAGCACATTTTTTTACACAGGCTTTCATGGGCCTGGTACCCAACTTGAGAAAAGAGAGCCAAGGAAAGGAACTGAGCACAGATCTGGCATCCAGATAGGACTTAGTCACTCATTCCACGAGCATAAAAAAACACAAAGCACGCCAAACTGCGTTCCAAATAGCACAAGAAGATTCAGCAAAGGAGAGAGATTATCTTAAAGTATAATATATAAAATAGACTTTGTAAAGTGGTAGGAAAATAACTTAAAAGCAGGCAAGAAGTTAAAAAGACAATAGAAAATGGTAATTTCTATCACACCTGAGCTGCAGTATTCTCAGGGCATCTTTAGGTAAATCTGAACATTCTTAAAGAAATCCAAACATAAGACTTGAAATGGTCTCTGAACACTTAGTGCATTAGTCAAACTAAATGTGATGTGGAGTGAGGAGGCTGGGGCTAAAGGCAGTTTTTGTCTGCATATCCCCATGAGCTCTCCTTGCTCATTTCCAGCAATGACAAGGACAGGGATGAAAGAGAACACAGCTATGCGGGAAATCAATACACCTCTAGTCTGGGCAATTCTTCCTCCCAGCCTCATATCTGTCGGACAGTATAAATATTGCCCCAGTCTCAACTAAACCCAAATGCCTTTCCGTGTATGATTTTTACACACTGGCCACAGCTCTTGCTGTTCATGTCTGTGGCACATCTACATTTTATGCATGAGCATCCAAGGGGATGCCACTAAACACAGGGCTGCATGAGTCGTCACAGTTATCATCAGTAGAACTCCCCTGACTGAAAGATAGACAACAGTTGAACATAAAGGATTGGGTTTCTGGAGAGAAGACAGCTTTCTGATTCAGGAAGAAAGCTTAGCCAATCCTGTAGTTGGCAAAGAGAGACATCTACTAATGAGCATCTCACAAAATTCCAAGCTGGGTCAACTTCTAAAGATTCTGGAAATACAGAGTGGAAATACAGAGCAGTCTTCACAAGAAGCTCCCTAAGGCTGCTTAGTCAACATTTTATTGGAGAACTCTTCCATAGTTCTTATTTGAGTCTATGGAGTACACTTTAATGTAGGAAGGAGAATAGGAACTGAATTTTTGCAGGTGAAGATATTGAGATTCTAAGGTACAAAGAGGAATTTAGCAATGCAGTAAAAATGCCAACCACAATGTACCTGTATTTGAGCACTTAGTCTAGGTGAAAGAAATGATGGTCAGTGCTTTATGTATGTTCATTTACTTCCTCAATATGAAGGAAGGAGGAAGAAAGCAGGAAAAATGGAACAGAGGGAAGGAGGGAAGGGAGAGAAAGAAAAAGAAAGAGAGAAGGGGGGAGAAGGAGGGAGAAAGACAAGAAATGAAAAGAAGAAAGGAAGGGAGGAAGGGACTGAGGGAGAAAGGAAAGAATGGAGGAAAGAAGAGAAGATTAAAATTTATTCCAGACATGAATACTGAACTCTACATCCCTAACTACTGATGAAAGGATTTTAATTAGTATAGACAGAGGCTCAAGTAGCAAGAAGCTCAAAGGATAGATAACAGAGAGCAAGGAAATAGAGATTCTCATCACTATCACCCTGTATCTGTTTAATCACATATTATCCTAGGTGTCATGTTTGTCCCAAATAAGGATAGAGAATAATGAAAAACACAAGTTCCTTGAGCTCAGGGAAGGCTAAGAAAGTAGGGTTCATGACTACTTCTGAAGCAGGTAATCAGAGAGAAATCCCCCCATGCAAGGAGACTATCCTTGGATGGCCCACATAAGCTAACCCCAGGTAAATACTGCATTGAACCGCAAATTGTAAAGATTCCCTTAGTCTGGGAGAACACTAAGTTATTTCTCCAAACTTTTGTACCATTGTGAAACTTTCTTCTCCTAGCAAGAAAATGTGGTTGGATTCTCTGGTAAAGCTTTTAAAAGATTTTACAAACGTCTAGCTTTGAAAATGTTGTGTTAACCATTCTCAACCAATCACTCTGCGCTGTTTGTCTCTGCACAGTGAGACATTAAACAACTTGAGAGGCAGCATTCGTTATTCCCTGGCTCGCAGAGGCCACGTACAGCCTCCAAGTTTCTATCATGGGGAGAGTGATCAGATAATAAACACCCTGGGAGAAGAACTGTAAATTCGGTTTTTAGTTCTGTTTTTCCAAGAGGAAACAACAACAACAACAACAACAACAACAACAACAACAAAAGGATAAAAGGAAAGAAAGTGAAAGCACACAATCCACACGCCAGGCTTGACTCACCATGGATCCTGGAGTGAGAGCAAGCTTCCCTTGTGATGCAGAAGGATAGGGATAACCCACAGGAAGTTGGGGCACATGGCCCAGGGCCCCACAGGCCATGTCCAGAATGGAAGCAGATGACTGGCACATATGGTGGCACCCCTGCAGTGAAACTTCAGTGACAATCAGCTAGGCACTCTTCTCTCTCAGCTTTACTTGGCTGGTCCACATAAGCCATGTGCTGTAAGATATGCCATTTCCTTAGCGGAATTTACCTTCATCCAGGGCCCCCGGGGTGGATGCAGGCTGGGCTAACTCCATGAGAGTTCAGTTGGCATTTCTCAGGGCATTTCGTTTGGTTGTAGCCTGGGTCATATATTGGCCCAATATGAGAAGGAATTATAAAGAACACCCTCTCCTCTCTCTCTCTCTCTCTCTCTCTCTCTCTCTCTCTCTCTCTCTCTCTCTCTCTCTCTCTCTCTCTCCCCCCCCATACATACTTACTTCTTCATCTTCTCCCACTACCTGTAACTCCTCTTAGTCCTCATCATTTCCTCTTTCCTTCCTTCCTTCCTTTCTTCAACTTCTTTCCACAAAAGAATAAGAAACCCTTTTCTGATAGCAAACTGCCAATCTACTTGCTAATATAAATTATTTATCAAATAATTTGCATTACTTGAGCCAAACAAAAGCATCTTACGTTTTTAAGACCTTTTGCCTTACTAGGCCCGGCATGCTTTGCCAGATCCTGCCATCCTCGCATGAATGCAAGGCAGATCCCATACACAGATTCCCGTCACTTTCATTAATAAGATCTCCAGCCACTCTTTCTATCAATTAGAGGTGTGGCTTTTTGTGGCCCCCTGAATCTCTCGTTTCCTTCTAGCCATGGCCCCACCCTGGCCCTGGGCACTGGGTGTGAGCAGAAGCCCAATGTTTACTACCTGCATCTTCCTGTCCTACCTTTTCTCTCCTGTCTCCACCACTGCAGAGCACTGAGGGGTGGAGAGGAATTAGGGAGGGAAAGCTTTTCCTTTGTTGTCTGGAGCGCAGTTAGAATGCCATGCTCTCCAGGCAATGTCCCCTTGGGCAGAAGCCCACATCTGGGCTCTCTTGGGATATGTATGGGTGTCTTACAGAGCGGTCACTGCTTTATAATGTTTCTGTTTAGTGTAAAATCCGATCCCAGCCCTGACAGTGCTGTGCCTCTCCTCTTCCCTCTCCGTCCCTTCTCCTGCCCAGGCCTCTCGTCCTGGGTTATAATATCCAATAATCATTGTTCTCTTTGAAACCAGAACATCTCAAGCCAGTAGAGAGGTTAATTTAATGACTCCACTGGATGAGGTTCAGAGGTATTCAGATGGTAAATAATAATAATTATTTCTGAGTGTGTCTGGAGGATATTTCTAGAAGAGGTTAGCATTTGAACCAGTACACTGAAGAAAGAAAACCCCTATCTCTGAAATGAGGAAGAAACTCATCAAATTGACTAGAGGTAAGAATAGAAGAAAAAGATGGGGAATAAGAACAAAGTCTAGCTTTCCTCTTGAGGAGACATCCAATCAGATGATTGAACTCCATTTCTTCAACCTTCAGATTCGTGGGCATCTATCATCCGATTCTCTGGTCCTTAGCTTTGGGCCTCAGACTGAATTAAACTTATGTCTTCCGGTTCTCCAGGTACAGCTGAGTAGTATTGCAGGGACTTCTTTTCCTCTATAATTGCCTGAGTCAATTCACACAATAAGTTTGTTTCTTCTTCACTAGTTTCCTTCTTCTGACTTCCCCTCCCTCTGCCTCTCTCTGTATCTCTCTCTTTCTCCTCTATATCTATCTCTTCTCCTCTTCTCCCATCTCCTCTTCCCCCCATATGCATGTGTAGCGTAGTGGTTTTATTTTTCTAGAGAATATTAACTTAAAAAGCGCATAGTCACTTAACATCATGTCCACAATACACCCAGGCAGACTGATGTCAGTCTGGATCTCAGCTGTTTGGATACTGTCTCTCCTCCCTCCCTAAACTGAGTGTTCTCTCTGGAATTTTCTTCTCCAACTAAATGCATTTAAGAAAATAAATTCCATTCAGTGTGCTTTCAAAACCCAAAGTAGCCAACTAAAACATTTGCCTTCTGAGGTGATCACATACTTTAATTTGAAAGAGAACCACAAGGCAAAGAAGGGAAGGATACAGACTGCCGACCCGTCATAGTCAAGAGCAAACAGGCAGGAGATCAGATCCAATACCGTGTTCTTCCCATTTCTGCCAATCATTCCTGGTGAAAAAATCGAGACAACCTAGATAAAGGGCTTTAAAACTAAACGCTGCTTTGTATAAAGTCACTGAGTTTCTGATTGGTGGCTACCTATTAAGAGATTACAAACATACTAATTTTCTATTAAAAATATAGATGATCACAACAAAGTTAAATATTTTGAAATCAGTTGTCCGTTACAGAAAAAATATTTTAATATTATCAATGACACTCTTGCTAAGCAAAATCAGCAAAGGGCTACATATTTAACTAAATAAAAATGTTGCAAACACTATATAAAAACATTTTAAAATGTCAAAAGCAAAACACACTAGGAAAAGTGTTCATAGTACATCCAATATTATTCAAAAACAAAGAGTTCCATTTCAAAATTCCTACAGTTGAAAAAGATTTGCTAATAAAATGGGAAGAAGATTTAATTATGACACAGTTTTAAAAGTAGTGAAAGTGCCCAAAAAGAAAAGCCAGCCAAAATTGTCTCCTTTTTTAATAATCAGTAAACTGCAAATTAAAGCCTAATTAACAAAAATTAAACGGATTGGTTAGTATTCAGTGCTGGCAAAAATAGAGAAAAATGAGCACTCTCAAGCAACATCAGGGGAAAATGAACTGGGAAATCTTTGCAAATAAACTGCTACAGTATTCACTTTATAACCTGTGAGCTACATCCCCCAATGATGACCCATTTGGGACTCAGCCATGTGGAAGCTCTGTGTTCAAAGGCAAAAACATGTCAATGTACAAAGTACCCTTAAAAAAATAAAACAATGCATGTAGGGTTTTTTGAAAAGCAGATGCTCCTATCTGCTTTTCTACTGTCATACGTACACTGAAACAGACTTCAGACAGCAACCAAAAACTAACAACTCTGCTCAGACCTAGCAATCAGAAATTAAAGAGATTTAAGGAAGATAATTCTGAGCAAATGGAAAAATGTTGGATATGAAGTGAGGGCTAACTTGTGATTTGCAAATAGCGGGCATCGAAACAGGGAAAGCCAAAAACACACACAGTGACTAAGCACTGTGGTATGCTTTACACACATTTGCAGGTTGTGTGTGTATGTGTGTGTGTTCGTGTGTTCGTGTGTGTGTGTGTGTGTGTGTGTGTGTGTGTGTGTGTGTTTAGATTTTGGGGGGGGAAGGGGTATAAACTTTAGTATTCAACTAAAAAGTACTATGAAAGTAAGTCATTTTGTGTGTTTCTATTATTCTAGGCAAACTAACTAGTTTTTTGTTTGGTTTGGTTTTGGTTTTGGTCATGGAACTTGAACTCTGGGCCTGAGCTCTGTCTTTGAGCTCTACAACTCAAGGCTACCACCCTACCCCTGGAGCCACAGGTCCACTTCCAGTTTTCTGGTGGTTAATTGGAGATAAGAATCTCATGGGCTTTCATGCCTCGGCTGGCTTTGAACCTCAATTCTCAGATCTCAGTCTCCTGGGTAGCTAGGATTAACTAGTTGTAATTATATGAAATGGCCTAAAGTATAACATGGCACCCAGGATGTGAATCAGACAAGTAAGAAGCTCCTATTGCAAGGAGGTAGAAATTTTGCTGGAGGAGCTATGAACTTGGGGAAGAGCTATGAACTTGACTTTCCATCTTCCCCAACCATCTACATACCTTTGGAAAGTGACTACTTTGCCTCAGTTTGCCCCCTAAAAGTTGCATCAATGTATCTTTATTGTAAGAGGAAATTGCAACAATAGGTTGTCCTCCTTCACAAGCATGCCATACCTCTGAGGCACTGTGACGCCTGAATCCCTCTCGCCACTCTGAAAAGGTCATCCTAGATGATGCCTACTGCAAAAATGCCTTTAAGTGTAGAGAGGCAGAGCTCAAACTTGCTGACATATTTATAAGCCTAGTTTCCATCTGGGTAAAGCATATTTTTCTCCAGTGACTCTCAAGGGAAACATTCCAAGTGTCAAGTTCATAGACTGAATACAACTTATTATTGAGAGCAGTCAACTTCAGTTTGAGCAGAGATGCTAAGAACCTGGCAGAACAGTAAGATTTCCAAAATAAAGCCTTAATACAATGCTTTTAGTTTTGTATCTCTGATTCTCTATAACTTTCTAACTTACAAATTAGACTGCTATAAGAGTACCAGACTGTGCATTATTTTGAAGGTTGATAGTAACAGTTAATATTAGCAACATTTTATCACCTTTAAGTATGGTGTAAGGCTTGCCTGATGTCTGTAACTCAGTGGCCTATGATTTAGGGATTATTTATTCTAGCTGTTACATAGTTTACATAGTTGATGTGAAGTCGATGCTGTTCAAGGCTTCAGGATTGACACAGGACCTAGTTTAAATCAGTTACTGCATCCTACTTCCATGGTCACAAGAATGGATGCGAGCCTAAGCCTAGAATCTGTAAGGCTTGGTTGACCATTACAGTCTAATTAAAATAGATTGGTCAGAATAGAACAAATGTTATTGTTGGCATTTATCTTTCTTTTTTCTCATTGTTACCAATTAAAATCATTAATTCATCATTAAGACATCATTAAGTCACTGAACTTTGTTTTATTTCTATCTTTATGTAGTTATATGAAAGAGATGCCATTTAACGAAGTAGTATACAGATTCAATGATCTGATTGATCGCTTATCATTCTCCCCATCCTCCCCCTTCCCACCCGTGCTTCCCTCAATTTTCTTTATATCACACTATTCTAGAAAATTAGAATTGGATGAAATGACTTGAATCAAGAAGAAAAGTAACCCTTGGGTTAGAATTTGACTAAAATTCTTCATTATCTTGTTTAAAGTTGCTTTAAAGTGATATCGGTTTAAAATAGTGAATCTAAATCTACACAGAATAAAGTTTTCTAGCCAAAATTTCATTAAAATAATAATTGCTTGAATTACTCAACTTAAAACTTACTTTTGTCTCGCAATTTTAAGATGTAACCTGGTCCATTGATTTGGGTGAGGAAAATATGTTGGTGGAAATGCCTAGCAGAAAGGAAAGGGTTCACCTCAAGGCTAGGAAGTGGAGAAGACAGAGGCAAAGAGAGCAGAGTCTGAGGGTCCCTCCATGGGTGATTCTCTGAGAACTTCCCTTCTGAAGGCACCACCCACTCCCAGGAACTGGGTAGCTTTGAAATATTAGAACAACCTAGGTATTCAAGTCTATTTTTTCTCAACCTGAAAATTTTACAAAATCTATAACCAAATCAAATATCTCCAAGGAAAATATAGCTTTTGAATAAAGATGAGTCTGCCATCTTAAGCCACCCTGCTGCTATAATGCCCTTATGTTCATTTGTGCCTGGACAGAGGTTCACGGAGAGTTTATTATGCTTTAGAAGTCATTGTCAGATGACCCTTTCTTATTGAGGTAGCACTGTCTCATCCCAAAGCAGCAATCTGGAAAACAGAAGCTTGGCAGATCTCAGAAAGATTCTTGAAAGACCTTGACCTGAAGACAGCCTGCCTTCTCTTTACCAGTCAGCCCACCATTTTTCAGAGCTATACAGATCCAGGACATTCTGGAAACAACTCTTACTAGACATAGTTATGTGATCAGGGAAGTGACCCAGAAATACTGCTGACTCTCCATAGAATTTAGCCAAGTGTACTGCAAACCAATTTGCACAAAATATAGGAAATATATATATTTATCTCCTTCCTGAAACATCAGAATATTTTTAAAAAGTTGTTTAATGTTCTTCTAATTGGTCAGTTTTCTGTCTCTCGCTTGGCTAGCACACAGTGCCCAGTGACTCTGAACTCTCCTGGAGGTTATTTTGCATATCAACTCAAGTTCAAGAAGTAATGTACCCACTAGTTGATGAATATAACTGCAACCTCTCTGTAAATCACCCCAACAATAAAATAAAAAAAATTTTAAAAAATTGCATCTAAAGAAAGGGCAGTCAGTTGGAGTGTCTGGTGTCTAGCGACCATCTCTGTCCTGGCACTGTCATTGTGAGCAAGATCATCCCACTTCTTGATTGCCTACATATGTGTCAAGGCTCTGCTTCCTCTCACAAGAGTAGGAGAATTATGGGCTGGGAGTCTGGCCTAGTGTAGAGTGCTTGCCTAGCATTCACAAAGACCCAGGTTCGATTCCTTGGTACATAGAAAAAGCCAGAAGTGATGCTATGGCTCAAGTGGTAGAGCTCTAGCCTTGAGAAAGTCCAAAGATAGTGCTCAGGCTCTAAGTTCAATCCCCAGGACTGGCAAAAAAAAAAAAGAGCAGGAGAGTCACAAATCAGCACTCCAGACCTGTAAAGCCAATGTGCCAAGATACTCTCTTAAGAGGACACACAAATTATCTCACACAATGTCTAAAAGCAAAACAAATGCAGGGTATGTATTTTCCAGATATTTAGTTATTAGATTAATTGTCCAGAAATATAACACTAAACAGACTCGATATTGTCAATGTTCATCGCTATCTTTCTCTCCAATTCTTACAATGGGAAAAAGGCAGATTACTCAAAAATCGTAGTTCTTTTTTTCTGATGTACAATCAGTGACAAAGGTGAAAACACTGGGATGTATCTGTCAGCTTCCATTTCCCAGGCTCCTTGTTTTCTTCCTGCAGCATAGCCTTACTTAGCCTAACTGTACACTAACGCAGTAACACCTGCACCCTGTCTTCCATGTGTACAGATCAAGAAGGTGACTTGATGTATCTCAGGACCTTTGCTAACAGCCATGTTTTAAGTGAAAGTATTATTTCTAATTTATAAAGACATTTACTTCCAAAAAGGATGAAAATATCATGCTAGTCTCTAAACCTATATAAAAACAGAACTGAAAAGTTGATCTCATCCTGGCTTCTTGTTAGAATCAAATGGAGAATCTTTTCATAATGCCAGTTTGACTGTACCCCTGCTCTAGATTTTTAACTGACACAAATGTTAACTGGTCATTCACAAAGCTTATTCCAGAAGTCAGAAACAAGGGCATACTAAAGCTACTAGCACAATGATGTTCATGGCAGCATGATTTACATAGCTAAGATATAGAATCAACCCAGATGCCTTGATAAATGGATCAAGAAGATGTGGTACTTATACACAATGTAATTCTATGCTGCCATCAGAAAGAACGACATCACCCCATTTGTAAGGAAATGGAAAGACTTGGAAAAAATCATACTAAATGAAGTATGCCAGTCCCAAAGGAGCATAGGCTCCATGGTTTCCCTCATTTATAATACTAATTAGTACACATTTAGGATTCTCCTAACAGATGATCACAATAGCTCAAAAGCTATAGACATAAGGTCATACAGGATGAGTCTGAAACAAAATGAACTCTAGGTTAATGAAACAAGAAGTTTATATTTGTGATTGCTGTTCTTAATGTACTATGTGAAGTTATTTCCTTTCTTTCTCTTTTTTCCACTTATGGTTAATCTCATGAGGTTACTGTATCTGAATGTGTATACTGGTATACAATATATAATTATTTGTTTATTTGAAATAGGGAAGGGAAAGGGGAAAACAAGATGACTGGGAGGAAAGGGGGTCAAAACCACGAGAAGGGTTATCAAGGTACGAGAAGTAATGTACCCACTACCTGACGAATGTAACTGCAACCCCTCTACACATTATCCTGACAATAAAATACAATAAACTATTTTACTTTTTCAGAAATATAATTAATAATTTTTAAAGATTTTTTCCTTCCTGTGATGATCAGCTTGATAGATAAACTGATATCCATCATATTCTTTACAAATCCCAGTGCCTAACAATGTGCCTAGCCCATAAAAAGCAACCAAGGAATACACGCTGAATAAAAAGATGGGTGGATGAAACAGGTGAGCTGGTCAAATAGATATAAAGCTTATAACATAAAGGGTAAGTCATGATGGAAAGTCAACCAATCCATTGCTTGACAAGAGTAAATAATAATTCATATTGAGTGGAAGAGAAATGTTTTCCAGTGGTGGGCCAGCCTGAAAGGTAATGAATCTCTGGAGTGTGCCGGTCTTCTGGGATGTGACCATGGGACTTGGGTGCCTCCTAAGGGCTCTAAGGCCTATTCTAAAAACAGAGTCTCTAATAGCACAGGACTTATGTAAAAGTTGTGAAAGTATATTTAGCAGACTCCTCTCTGACCTCATGGCTCCTCTATGAACTTGTGCCAGTGCCCTAGGGAGAAGAGGAAAAAATAAAAGAGCTCCATCAAAACAAAAAAAAAAAAACCTCTCAGAAACACGAGGGTAACAGCAAACTGCCTCATTGCCATATGGCAACACAGACTGAAGTGCCAAAAGGCACTTGAGCTGGGTCAGATTCTAAAACTGGAATATGAGAGCACTGGCTATCAGAAGAGGAAAAGGAGGGAGTCACCCATGGCTGTCCTACCCATGTATCTTGTCTTAGGAGAGATGGAATGTCTGACAAATGTAACGGGGCCCATGGAGCATTCAAATTCTACTTTCTCGGAGTATCTTGCAGTAGAAGCCTCCGATATTTCCTTCCTCTTTCCTATGCGTTGGACTCTTCCTAGAATAAATATTTCATTACACAAAAAGGCTTCTAATTAGAAAGTCCTCATAATGACTCAGTGTCTGCTTCTCTTAGTGGTTAGTTCCTTTATAATGTCTTCATTGCATTCTCTATTCTTAATAGGAAACAACCAAGCTATTCTGACATGCTCATGCCCTTTTGTCCTATCTCCAATCTAGAGCAAAAATCAGACCCCTCAGTGCCTCCTCAAATAGCCAAAAGTAACCCCAAATCCATACTACATTTTTTTCAGAAGTTCTCTATTGGAATTGCTCCATAGATCTCCATGGGGAATCCATTCTCTCTCCAAGCGGAAAGTTGCCCTGCTTTGTTCAACTCCAGGTGTCTTCCTGGTCTTCTGACAGCAGTAATAAGAACTGTTGCTATGATCAGTTTCATTAGGCATGCTGAGTACTTTACAAATGTAATCCCTTGATAACAGCAAATATGCTTCCCCATTATAGACACAGAAATATTAACCATCCGAATCACAGGTCCAACAGAATAAGTGGAGAAACACAGAAGTCTGGCTCTGACGTTCATGAAATAAATAATTTTAGAAATAACTAATCTAACGAGATGAATTCATTCCTTACATCTTCTTCCACCAGTTTTGATGCCTGACTTATTTCCCTTTCATGTCACCTTCGCTGCAGTTTCGATCACCTCCTCTGTCTTCTATAGCACATGGCTTCAATGAACTTATAATTTTTCCACATTTCTTTTCCCACTAGGGCCATCTCAACTTTACAGACAGGTATAAACCACAGCTCTCATTCTAAAACCACAGCTACTGCTGACGGTCTCATGGCTCCTTCATATTTTGCATATCCGGTTCACATTCTGAAATCCCTGGTCTATATATGATTATTAAGCACGTATGAATAGTATTTGTGAAGCCTGTCTTACTCGCTTCAGAGATATGGACACAAGACAGATGCAAAAACAAATTCCAGGAGAGTGTGATATCTGGGCAAATTATAAATTATATAAATCTGAAATCTTTGAATGGCAAACTATATGAACACCTGACATTCTTCACATTTACTATCCAAAATTTAAGCTTAGATCTGTTCATATAAGTTATTCACAAATAAATCATCTGTGTATAATACAGCATGTAATTTTGTAATTACTAAGAATTTCTTCTAAAAATATTTAAGTTTACAAACGTACATACACACACATAAGCACTCCAATTATTAAAAGACAAAATCAAGTCTGAGATTTCTTAATAGATTGTGTCATTGTAAGATATATGGCTATAACATGATTCCCAACATGGAGACCTCTAAAGAATAATGGAGGTATCTCCTCTTCACCTTCCCTGGTCCATCCTTACTAGATGGATACCTTCATGGTTCATCAAGATTAATGAGATATGCTATTTGTCCCAGATCTGCCAATACTGGCCTAAATTTCAAATTCTGCCACAATCTGAGAATTGTTATCTAATTATATATAACCCTGATTCATAAGAGACATGGAATAAGACACTTACTCTTTATTATCTATATCTCTAAGACAAGCAAAAGCCCATCTGTCGAAAGGCCAACACTGCCCCCTGCTGGGAGGAGAGTACAAGTTGACACCCTGAAAACACAGTCTTTTATACATGGACATCTGACAGATTGCAGCAATTTTCTTTCAATATCCACAGTCCTAAGAAAGGAGCAGTAAAGCAACTGTGCTCACAGCAATGTATCCAGCACTTTCTCAAAGGCAAAATAAATGGCAATGCTCAAATTCCCTGGGGTGTGTGTGTGCGTGTGTGTGTGTGTGTGTGTGTGTGTGTGTGTGTGTGTGTGTACTAGGGCTTGGACCTGTCACTGGCCTTTTTTGGTTAAGGATTGTGCTTCACCACCTGAGCCACCACTCCAAATCTGGAGATTTTGCTGGTAAACTGGGGAGAACAGTTCCAGTTTTGTCTGCCCAGGATGGATTTGAACTGTGATCCTCAGAGCCCGGCTTTCTGAGTAGCTAGCAGTGGGCTACCAGTAGCAAGCAAGCCACCAGCACCTGGCATGGCCTACACTGCATTTACAGCTTCCATACATCTTTCCTGGAGTTCTTCCCTTTTAACTTGACAAATTAGATACAAATCCATTTTTAAGCTTTCAGGTAATACAAGCTGAACCACCAAAAAAGTGACGATATTTAGGACTAAGAGAAAATGGAACATTTTTCCCTGTTGTAAAATTCAGAAACCTCCTCCAAATATGACCATAATCCCCTCAATACTTATCAAAGTATTTGACATCGGAGGAAAGGAGAAGGTGGAAGAAAATGGGAAAGAGGGCTGAGTCTCAAAATTATGCTAACTTCTAAACATGTATTACCATGTTTAAAGAAACTCACAGTTCCTGCTTCATGCTTCTTGTTAAATGTACTTGTTTTTGTAAATGTCCTATAAATGTGAAACTATTTCAGCTTTTGCTCTTTCATTTTAGGAAGAAGCAGTATGACAGGGCAGAAACAAGCCAGAGCAAGTAGCTAGATTGTTTCTGTTTCACCATCTAGTTCCAGGAGGATAATAAGATGTAGATTATAAAATAACAAAGTTACAGATTAAAGATTGAAATAATAGTAGCCAAGTACCGGAGGCTCACACCTATAAGCTTAGAACCAGCCCAAGCAGTCAAATGCAAGAGACTCTTATCTACAACTAACCACTGGAAATTCAGAAGGGGAGATGTGGTTCAAATGGTAGAGCATCAGCTTTGAGTGAACGTGCCAAACAGAACTTGACATACTGAGTTCAAGCCCTAGTCCTGCCATCAAAAAATGGACCGATTAATAATTAATTTTCAAAAGAATACCCATAAGACTAGATACCGAAGATTTTGTTATCACTGAAAATGAAAAATTTTGTGATGGAAAACCGTGACGGGGGCTCCCTGTATCAGGAATGCACTGTCACAGTGCTGAACCGCACGGAAGGAAGAGGGAAGATAGTAAATTCAGCCATCCTCCATGTTGACAGAGTTCCTCCATCAGGAAATCAACTGTAAATCAAACGTAGTATTTTAATCATCCCCACTCAGGAGGCTGAGAGCTGTTGATCCTGGTTCAGAGCAAGCTCAGGTAGGAAAGTCTGGTGGACTCTTGTTTCCAATGAGCCACTCACCTTCAGAAAAAGTGATATCTCCCAGGCCCCAAGTTCCAAGTTCAAGCCCCAATAACATGTGTGTGTGTGGGGGGGTGTGATTTTAAAAACTGATGAACATGCACAAATTTGTTCTTTTTATTATTCCCTAGACAGTTTAGTATAAAAACTATTTTTGTAGCATTGACATTTTGTTTGGTGTTGTAACTAACTTAAGTATGAATTACCACATACAGGACAATGTACATACATTATAAGTCAAAACAGTACCATTTCATTATTAGAGATTTGAGCATCTGGGTTTTGCTATCGAAAGTTGGGTGCTGAGACCCAAATCCCCACTAACCCTGCAGGATAACTGAGGTTCTCTATGAGACAAGATTAGATTAAAAGATACTAAGAAAGCTATGTCTCAGCCATGCAGCCAGGAAGGGCATGCAAGAACATGCCAAGGATGGATGATGAAAGGTCAGCAAATGCTGAGTCCTCAATTCACGCTGTTGGATAACCACATTTGGGATGGCTGGAATTTAACCATGTTTTCCTTTTATTTTTTAAAATTAGCATATATGCATTTATACAAAATAAAGAGTTTCATTAGACATTTTGTACATGTGTATAATAAGCTTTGATTACATTTGTCCATATTTCCTTCTTTTATCCTTTCTAACCCCTTGTACTGGCTTTTTTAACCTTCATCACACCAAGTAATTCACTTTTATTTTCATGTCTTTTAAAATCTGGATTCCACATGTGAGTGAAAATATGTAACATGTGTCTTTCATAGCCTGGCCAATTTGCTGAACATATTTTCCTAAATATGTTAAGATTTTTTAAACTCCCCCCCTCTCTCGTTTTGCTAGTCCTGGGGCTTGAGCTCAGGGCCTGAGCACTATCCTTTGGCTTTCTCAAGGCTAGAGCGCTACCACTTGAGCCACAGCACCATTTCTGGATTTTTCTATGTTTGTGGAACCAAGGAGTCAAACCCGGTTTTCAGGCTTGTGAGGCAGGCACTCTACCGCTAGATCAAACTCCCGGCCTTTTTAAAAAAATTCTTTGTGGCTGAAAATACCATATGGTCTTCTCCACTCATCTGCTGATGGACACAATGTCACACCCATACAATGGTTGTGAATAGTCCCGGCATAAGCATGTGTACACAGGTATCTTTCATACCTTCTCTTTGATTCCTTCCGTTAAATGAGTGATATATCAGGATCATAAGTTTGAATTGTTTTGTTTTATTATCTTTAACTAGTTGTACACAGGAGTTCCTATTGAACAAGGCAGTTTAAGAATACAATGTATCTTGATCAAAGTCCTCTCGGTCAACATTCTCACCCATCTTTCCCTTACCCACTCATTCCCTCAATTTTCAGTTGTTTGAAAAGTTTATACTGATTTCCATAGAGATTGTACTAATTCACATTCCTACCACCAGTTAACAATGATTGTTATTCCTCTGTATTTTTCTGGGAAATTGCTCTCATTTGTTTACTCATTAATTGCAATATAGTTGTGATTTGCTGTGGACAAATCTAAATAACTTAAAATAGTCCATACATTGGCTGACTCCTGAATGCTATGATAGCATACTGTGGTTACTTTTGCTACAGCCATTGAACAGTTAGATGAGGCAAGAATCTTTGTCTACTTCTTTAGTTTTAAAATAAGTAGACAATGGGGGAAAGGATGGTCTCTTCAACAAATGGTGATGGAAAAGCTGAATGTCTATGAGCAAAATGATAAGACTGGCTCCTTACTATTGTAATTTGTATTGGGAATCTCCCTTAAAAGGCCAAAGCATTTAAAAGATGGATCTGGTTTGGTGCCATAGAGAGGCGGTAGGCACTTTGAGAGGGACAGGTCCAGTAGAAGGTTTTAGGCCTTTGAGAAATAACTTCCAAAGGATTTGTGGGACTTCAGTATCCATCTTATTTTTTCATTGCTCTAGATAGATAGATAGATAGACAGATAGATAGATAGATAGACCAACCTATATCTATTAATCTATAGATACAAGCATATCTCTATATACCTATATCTCTATTAATCTAGATAGGTAGACAGACAGATAGATGATAGCTATATGGATAATACATGTTTCCTCCCTCCTTTTCCCCTCCCTCCCCCTAATGGCTTTGCTCTGGAAGGCTCCTGCCATGGCATGTACCATCAGCACAGACTCAAAACCAGTCTTAACCTAACTAATCAATCTTAACCTAACCAACCAATCTTACATTAATCAACCAATCTTAATCTAACCAACCAATCTTAAACTAAATCTTCTAAAATTGTGGAAAATAAAAGGTTTCCTCATACCAAATTAGTTGTTTCAGGTATTTAATAGTGATGGAAAGATAACTAGCACACATATCTTATGCTATGCACCAAAATCAACTCAAATTGCATTGAAAATGTAAACATTAAGATCAAAAACCATAAAAGCCCCAGAAGAAACGTAAAGGGAAAGCATCATGGCACTCCTCTGATCTTGGTGGTGACTTTTTTTGATTATAACCTTAAAAGCAGAGCAAAAGGAAAGTTAAGCAAATGGAATTACAGACATCAAGCTTAAAAGCCTCTGCACAGTAAGGTAATTAATAACATAGATATGGAAGCTCAGCTATGGAGATAAATAGACTACTGAATGTTACTCGGCTTTGAAAACCATTTCTGTGAGCATGGAAGAACCTAGAAAGCATTATGCTAATGAAGCAAATCAAACAAAGCAATGCAAATGTTGCATGAATCATCTATGTGTAGGAGTTAAAACCATCAAACTCAATAGAAGCAGAGTTTATATCAATTCATACTACGTCTGATGGTAATTAAAAATCAATTTCTTTTCTTTAAATCACCCTCTGAACATATAATAGATGTATCATCCTCAAGGAGTTTTCTCTACAAACTTTACCCCACACAAATGATCACAATAGGACATAGACTGGATAACTCTGGGTTTCATTTCTCCACAATAAGATGGTGTTGAACATAAGGCACAAAGGAAATTATCAGTGGCTATTCCCCAAGCATGCTGTTTTCTGTTATCACTGTCATCTAGAAATGACATAACTTCATTAGCCTTAACAATCATATATGTGAATTTATGGATATTGCTGAATGGTTGAGTTGTAGGGAAAAAATTAGAGAAAAATGTATAAAATATAGAAATCGCTTGCAGGGTTCCAGAGAGGCTCAAGTTGTTGATCACGGTTGCAAGTGATCTTGTTCGCCAGGACAGTTCCTCAGTCAACGCCATATTCTGCAGGTGTTATCCTTGCTGCCTAATAAAACAAATCGCACCTGAGAGAATGTATTTCTTCGTCATAGTTCACCTTCCCCCTCTTTTGACAGTTGGGCATTTTCTGGATCACAGCTATTAGCACAGTGCTAAATACTCTAGATCCTCAGTGTCTATACTAGGAATCCATATCCTAAGAAGCTCATACATATTCAAAATAGTTTTGTTGCCCCTGCTATCATCCAGTCATAAATCCAGCAGGTTCACAGCCTTCAAGTTCTGACACCTGGAATCACTGCTGCCATCAAGTGGAAATGTGACTATCTCCAGGTTTAGTTGAGGAGGGGTAAGACTTTTCTAAGTTCCTGTAGAGTTTCCCCAACATTAGTGAGTGCTTCTGGGTCTGTCTCCTCCAGAAGAGTGTGAGAAAAGCAATGTCTCTAAGAATTGCTCAAGTCTACAAAACTGCACACTCTGCAAAATGACACCTCGCATTTAAGAAAAAAAATGTAAGGTTCATGAGACTGACCAGTTTTCTGACAATTTGAATTGTTTTTAAGCCAACTTTAAAAATGCATCATATTAGTGGTTACATTGCTATTGTTATTAACTCATGATACACTTCTGATCATTAAAAAATTGCTCAATAGGTGTTGACTTTCTCCAGATGTTAGCGCTTTAGTCTGGAGATATGTGAGAAGTAGCAACTGAGCTCAGAAAAGGTATCTTGGCTGAGATGATGAAAATCAACTCTGGACAGCTGTGGTATTGACTTGGTTACTAATACTAACTGACATCCACTCATTACTAACATTTTTGACCCATGAAGAACTAAACGACTGTGATGACCAGAGAAAAGGTATCCCAAATTCGTAACTTATCCGGAACAATTAAAACTCAGCATTCACAAAGCCATGAGCCGGGCTCTTCCCTCACTCCTGGAAATCTTACTGCAACTAAAATTAAATAGTAGGCGCTGAGCATGGTGAATCATGCCTCTAATCACAGCATTCGGAGAAGTGAGGCAGGGGGATCACAATTCAAGACTAACCTCAAATACACATCAAGACTGCTACCAAACAATCCATAACAGGAATCAGTGCTAGGCCAGGGATGCTAGGAAATGGGAGAGGAATGTGGAGTTGAGCTCCTTCAAGTACTTAACCTGGAAATTCTAGCATCTAATGCAAAAGGGAAATCAAGTCCACAGAGGCTGTTTCTCCCCTACCTGTAATGACGAGGTTGCCTTTGTAGTTGAAAGCACAGGAGAAGATTTCATCGGTGTGCCCCTTCAGAACCTGGAGGCACTGGCCCGTTTGCACATCCCAGATCCTAGCTGTCCTGTCAGAGCTGCCAGTCAGGAGTCGGTTCCCCTGGGGGTTGAAAGAGATCTGCAAGGGAGAGCCAAAGGAGGAAAAAAAAAGATGATCCTAAGTTTGTGAAATGGCCTCAAAAGGTTTTGGTCAGAGAATGGAACAACTAACCCCAAGCGCCTCCTCAAGCTGGGTTAATTGCTTCCTGATGGGAAAAATAATGCAGGGACCAAACTAGGAAAATTGAAACCCACATGGAA
Organism: Megascapheus bottae; assembly: GCF_031878675.1. NCBI lineage: Eukaryota > Metazoa > Chordata > Mammalia > Rodentia > Geomyidae > Megascapheus > Megascapheus bottae. Next base: position 31,718,005 of record NC_143529.1, on the reverse strand, counting down.
ATTGCCCGCCCTTTATAATTCTAAGGATGAAAACCAAAACTCCACTTGTGTATTCTTCACACAGCTCTCCTTCAAGAATAAGTGCTAGCCTTCTCCACTGTAGCAAAGAGATAGGGTCTGTGAATAAACACACAATGCAGACCATCAAATGCAAACCTGAAGGTCATCTGTACAAGAGGACTCTAAGAGAGAAGACACAGATGCCCCTTCACTCAAGGCCTAGAGTGTGTGAAAGTCCAGATCTACAGAACAATATTTCCTGTGAATGTTTGTGCAAGGCATTATCAAATACAACCTGAGTTGTAATCACACTTCGGCCCCTAGGTCCCCTCCTCTAAGGCATAAGGCTTTAGGTAGATAGGGTTCTGCCTTCTTCATTGTCACTGTTTACCAGCCACCTGTACAGTGTCCCTAGCAGAATACACCCTCAAAAAATGTGCTTGCTGAATGAATACATACTTTGGACACCACAAAAATGCCATAACCACATAGCAGTTCTATAAGTCATATGTTCAGTTAACATGCATAACAATCGAGTAATATAGAGTTTGACAACTACATTCACACAGTCACAAGAACACATGGGTATTTGTTGAGGAATAGTGCTAGACATGGCAATAGTCACCTGCCTTTCCATTCTGGCTCCCCACTTTGTCTTTCCCACCCCTCAATTCTACCCACTGTCTCTCAGCTTATGCAGAGGGCAGTTTTATTACTGTAGCCTCTGGCATGGACAGGCTAGAGAGCAATGGTCCCCCAGCACCACAGGACAGAGGAAGGAGGCACATGAACTGTGCAGGGGATAGCTGCAAAATTGACTTCCGAAACCTGAAACCACCAAGCTTACATTTACATATGGATAGGATGGAGACAATGTCAAGGATGAGAGCTAGGGCTTGGGCTGAGCTGGGAAGTGAGAGGCCTCAACCAAGAAGGTTCTACTGTGTTCCGTGACCCATGAAGATGGCAGGTCCCTGAATGAGTGGCTCTGTGCCGTGAACAAGCTTTGGGGTCACAGTTCATGTAAAATCTTAAGACAGTTTGGTTGTTTCAAAATAGGTAATCGTATACTTCCCATGTTCTGTATTTGCAAAAAGTATTTCCTTAATTGCATCTAACTGAGAGAACACATGGAATTGAATGGGGGCGGGAGAGGGAGAGGAGGTATAATATAAACTCACATGCCTACTAGAAGCAGAAAGCACACTTTATAACCTCCAAAAATTATGATGTTAAATATTTTCAACTAACTAAAATATCTGTCAATGATTGAATACAATGCTTTCTTACAAATTCTTATGTTTGTCAGAAATTATTTATCATGTGAAGCTAGAAAGAGAACATGTTTGCAAATCAAATGTTTTAGCAGGGCACTGGTGGCTCACGCCTGTAGTACCAGCTCAGGAGGCTCAGACATGAATAAACAGGGCTGTGGCTCAAGTGGTAAAGCACTAATCTCAAGGAAAAGGGAAAAAAAACCTCAGGGACAACAACAAGGCCCTGAATTCCAAACCCAAGGCCTGGACAGACAAATTAATTAATTAAGCCTTTAGATAATGATTTCCAAAGAAAAGTGATACAATTAAACAAATTCATATCTTGATTAAACTAGACCTACTTTTAACACTGCATTTTATGTATCAACATATATATCAACATTTGGCCAATTGAATAAAAAGATTCAAATATTTTTAAAAGAAAATTAGCTGAAACCCTTTTATTCCTATTAAGTCAATTATATACAAGTGAAGTTTGCCAAGTCTGATGAATTTTTAACTGTTGTGCAAAGACTAGAAGGAAAGTCCACTGCCATATTCAAAGAAATCTAGGAAATATAGGCAACAACAGAGAGTAATTTTAGTGGAACAAATTTTTGTAAGAGGTCTAATGAGTTGCCTCAAATGGATGTGAATTTTAAAAATAATGATCCGGTTGGGCATGGTAGCATACCTCTCTCATCCCCTACTGGAGTGATTGAGAAAGAATTTTGAGTTTAAGATCCATATAACCTACATATAGAAACTATGTCTCAGAATAAAAGAGAGCAAGATCAGATAGATAGATGATAGAGAGATAGATAGATAGACAGACAGACATGACTTAGAGTAAGTAAAACAATATACTTTCTCTAACATGTGTCTCTGTTAGTTCTAGCAGTAATAAATGAGACTACTTGGGACTTACATCTTGCATTCATCTGTGTCTTCTTTAGATCAGCCCACATTATTTCTCTGCTTACTCACTCCACATAAATAAATATATTAGGTATTTTAAGAGGCAAATGACTAAATATTTCAGTAAAAGGAATAATTCCTAACCTATTTTTCCTACTTCCACTAAGCATACTGTTTACATCTGAAAGTAAATAACCCTGTTCAAAATGAACAAGTAACTCACCTTTGAAATTTCACCTTCATGGCCTTCCAATTTGATAATGCATTTTCTTGTGGCTGTACAATAAATTCTTGCTGTCCCTTTTTGAGAGGGGTGGGATATGTGTCAATTCATCTGAAATGTAGAATTTTGGACCAAAGATCTTGAATTACCTAAATATCTATCCTTTGACACACAAACTCTGTGCTGTCTTCTTTCTGTAGTGAGAATCACACTTAATCTTCTAAATGTAAGCTGTTCCCACTGCACAGAGAGAGTGAGATGGACTTCCTTTATGTTCTGGCCTTGGAAAAGATCATGAGTTCCAAAGTAGATAAATGGGTGTTGGGGTGAAAGGAAAAAAGAAAGATTGTAAAGGGAAAGAAAAAGGATCAAAGCAAGTTTCAGAAGACAAGTTATGCGACACACTTAGGCACCCTCAAGATGAGGCAGGAGTGTGGTGTCTAATTAACCATCAGGAAAATGAAGCATGCAATGAAATCATACACTTGGGAGATTATGGACACATGGTAATATGATGTGCTATCCTAAAAGAACAGCATAGATACTCAAATCTTAAATATGCCAAGTGTATGAGGTAGATACAGTCTAGTATCAAACATGGATATCAAGGAGATAAAAGCATAATTGCATGACCTTCAAGGACATGGTACAAAAACAATGCAGTGGGCCAGGAGTTTGGCCTAGTGGTAGAGTGCTTGCCTAGCATGCACCAAGACCCAGGTTTGATTCCTCAGTACCACATACATAGAAAAAAGCCAAAAATGGTGCTGTGGGTCAAGTGGTAGAGCTCCAGTGCTTGAGAAAGTCCAAGGATAGTGACCAGGCCCTGAGTTCAAGGCCCAGGATTGGCAAAAAAAAAAAAACAATGCAGAATAATCATGATTGTTGGACAATACGGAGTACATGGGCATAGTAGATAAAGACAGCATTATTGGCGGCCTACATGGATGTAGTATGGCACCACTTACATAGTTATCAATAGAAGGACATAAGCACTGTACAGAATCATACATTGTAACCAAAGATCATGTGAAGCACTGGTCACACAGGTGTATCACAAGTGCTTGACAGATGTGGTAGCATGGCGTCTCAGTCGTGAAGATATCATTCAGATGTATTATAGTACCAGCAATGGAGCTGTCAGGCTGATGAAGCTGATATAGCATCACACATCAACATAGAGATGACCCAGAGCATCCATCCCATCATGTGGATTTACCACAGAGGTGACAACATTCAGGTGTTATCAAGGAGGTGACAGACAAAATATGGTATCCTTGCCATTTCAAGAATATGGCATGGACACGCATTGTAGTGGCACACATCTTTTTGGAAATAAGCCACATGGCATTTTCACCATAGAAGGATCTCAGAAAGATCCCCTATGGGCTAGAATCATGCATGTGCATCGAAGCAAGGCATACATCCCTCCATAAGTCATCCGTGCACATAAAGAGATTTCCTACCATCGGCGGAAGCCGTGGCAATGAGCTTTCCAGTGTAATCAAAGCAGCTGTCCAGCACTTCATCGTCATGGTCTGTTAATGTCGTCACACATTTCCCATTGGTAGCATCCCACAACTACAATTAGAAAAAAGAAAAACAGATTTTCTGTCTGAAATGTGAGAGTAGGCTTTCTGACATGCTTATGGCTATGAAGTAACTGTGCCCAAGCTATGAGTCCAAGCTCCACTGTTCAAGTATTTTTTACCTTGACTTATGACAAGAGACCACTGCAGCCAATCATCTGGCTCGTATTTGTCACAGCAGAAAAGATCAAGACAAGGTTCTCTGGATCTATTACCCCATTAAGGAAAGAAAAACTTTCCAAGTGTATGCTTTAGTAATTGGAGTAAAAGGCTCCTCTTTACATAGGAAAGACATTAAATATTAAAGGGCTTAATCCCAGGCTACCATGCCAGAAAATAAAAAGCATGTACTACAATTAATATATAATTGAATGTTAATTTCAAAGTATAAAGGCTTAATTACCTTGTGTGGAGGCAGAGTTGGTTACTGGGGATGAGCTCAGGGACTCTGCCACCTCAGCCACACCCCCAGCTCCTTTTGCCTTTTAATTTGCTTTTCAGAAAAGATCCCATCACTTTTCCCTGAGCCAGCCTTGAACTACAGTCCACTATCTCCACCTCCCAAGTTACTGGGGTTCTAGGTGAGTTCCACCATCCCTAATTGAGTAACCATTCTTTCACATTTAGAGGCCAAGAGAACCATGCTAATCAAAATGTAAGGAATGAGTAGCAAGACATTAACCAATAGTGATATGACTTTTAAACTAGACACCAATAGCTCATGCGTGTAATACCAGCTGCCCAGAAGGCTGGGACCTAAGGAGGATGGTTCAAAGTCAGCCTGAGAAGGACAATCTCTGTGACTCTTACCTCAAATTAACCACAAAAAAGCCAGAGGTGGAGCTGTGACTCAAGTGGCAGAGTCCTATTCTTAAACTCCAAACTCAGAGATGGTGCCCAGGCCAGGAGTTCAAACCCCAGCATGGGCTCCAAAATAATATATATATATATATACAGATATATACATACATACACAGATATATACATACATATACATATTCTCGCAAAACACCAGAAGTGGAGCTGTGGCTCAAGTGGTAGAATTCCAGCCATGAGCAAACTAAAGCTTATTAAGATCATGAATCCCTGAATTCTAGCTCTAACACCAGTATGCGCGCACACACACAGGCCACACACACACACACACACATATAGAGGATGTTCTTTACTAATAAGATCTCCCCTACACTTGATACAATTGAAGTTGTTTTAGCACTTTATCATTTCTTTTAACTTGGGAAAGCTGACACTTGAAATAAATAGGTAATTATACACATATATGTATGTAACTTCATATACTAACTGCCTACTATCTTTGAAATTTGTTAGTGTTTTGTGACTCCAAAGCAAAGCTCTTTCTCGACCTCACCATGCAGGTCTTGTCCACAGAGCCTGTTAATATGAGAGAGCTATCCCAGTTGAACGTTGCACTGCTGATCTCTGCACAGTGACCAATCAGGGTGTACATCTTCCTACAAGATGGAAGAGACTCAGGTTAGCGAAAGGTTCTTACTATGGTATACGCCCATGAGAAATGAGATCAAGCCCATCTGTACGACTGAATTTTGTTTTTAACAAAGTACCTCTGGTGTTGCAATACCAGATGGTTCTGCTACCCCTCAAAAGGAGCTAATGATTTTTAATGAAAATGTACTTAAAATTTCATCACAAGTAACATTCCTCTATCTGACTTATTTCACCTGAATATAATTTCCTTCAGTTCCATCCATTTTATGACCGGATTAGTGAATACTGTGTGAAATATCACACTGTAGCCTATGAAATCATGTACAATTATTATACATTCATAAGTGCACAAAAGTTTGGGGAAATGGAAATGCTAAGTACCTTCTTGATCATTACACATTGCACACATGTCAAATGATCACAGTGTATGCCATAACCATGTACAATTAAAATACTAATGTTACTTAAGAATAAAAAGTGATGATTCACAAGTTAATAATAAATATTACTTCCAATAAAACTCCAGAAAGGAATGGGTAGAAACAATTGTCGATCCACACACAGAAAACTGAAACTAGATCTTACCAGTCACCTTGCACAAGCATCAAGTCAAAATGGATCAACAACCTCAATGTAAGACTGAAACCATGAAACTATTACAGGAAGGAGTAAGAAAAACATTAGGGCTCTTTGGTACACACAGAAACTTCCTGAGCAAAGATGTAAACGCTACAGAAAATCAAAGAAAAGCTGATATATGAAATTGCATCCAGATAAAAACTTTTGCTGGCAAAATGCCTAGCTAACAAATTAAAAAGACATCCTTCAGAGTGGGAGATTTTTTTCAGTTACATATCAGAAAATAGCCTAATATCCAGAATGTACAGAGATTAAAAAACTAAACCCTCAGGGCAGGAATGTAGCTTAGAGATAGAGTGCTTGCCTAGTGTGCAGGAAGCCATGGGTTCAATTCCTCAGTACCACATTTTTAAAAAAGCCAGAAATGGTGCTGTGGCTCAAGTGGTAGAGTGCTAGCCTTGAGCAAAAGATGCTCAGGAACAATGTCCAGGCCTTGAGTTCAAGCCCCAGAACTGGCAAAAAACAAAACAAAACAAAACTCAAAGAATCAATCCAATTAATAAATGGGCTAATCAGGTTAAGTGGAGACTTCTCAGAAAAATTAGTAAAAATGTTTGACAGACACATGAAGAAATGCTCAATGCCTTTGGCCATACAGTAAATACAAATCAAAACAATCCTGGTACTCCAGCTCCCCCAGTGAGAATAGCTGCTACAAAGAAACCAAACAAGAACAGATGCCAGACAGGGTGTTGCCAAAAGGGACCAATAACACATTGTTGGTGGAAATGTAAATTTGTCCAACCAGTCTGCATGGAGAGCCTAGAAAAAATTAAATGTGGAACTACTCTATGATCCAACAATTCCACTCCTGGACATTTATCTCAGAGATTATAAACCAATATACAGTAAAGCCATTAATACAACCATGTTTAATACAGCAATATTCACCATAGCCAAGATATGGAATCAGTCCGAATGCCCCTCAATGGATGAATGAATCAAGAAAGTGTGTGTGTGTGTGTGTGTGTGTGTGTGTGTGTGTGTGTGTGTACAATGTAGCTTACTCATCAATTCGAAACAATGGTGTTATATCATTTGCAAAGAAATGCAAGGACCTAGAAAAAAATGATGCTAAGTGAAGGAAGTCAGGCCCAGAGAGGCAAAGGGATTTGTTTTCCCCTCATATGTGGAAGCTAGAATTTGTTTATAAATAAATAAGTAAATACATTGGGTGGTATGCACATAACAAAACTAACTGAACTATGGTCAATTCAGAGGAACTCAAATAGAGTAATTTCCCAGAAAACTAAATGAAAGGTCAACAAAACAAACACCAGGAAATTGGTACTTGGAAGGAGTGGGGGTGGGGCCAAAGATAGGAAGGTGGAAGAATAAAGAGAAGATGGGGCAGGAGGAGGGGCGGGGGGGGGGGGAAGGGTTGAAGTCTGAAATTCAATGCATGTCCTACAAAAGAAGAGTAAGAGAAGACTGATATGGATGGGGGAGGACCATGAGAGGTGACATTGGTAAAGACACATTGTATTCATAAACTGCTTTATTTAATGGCAACTAATTTGTACAGTGACTTAAAAGATAATAAACACATGCCAATAATATTTTTAAATAGCAAATATAATCTGAGCCCCTATGAGTGTTCACACACACACACACACACACACACTCACATACACACACACCTATATTGGAAACTACGTATCATGTGACTTTTTGAGCATATCTTGGTTTGTTCCCCAAAGAACGAATCACTACCAAAATGCAGACAAGTCCAAGAATGAACTTTTACCATATAAGTATGCTAACTTCATTGACTTTCCTAACAACTAGGACCAAAAGTCATTAGGAAGAAAACTGAAGTTCCTGGACTAACATTTACTTTGGAGAATTAACTGAGTTTCGTTTATTCCTGATACTCATGCCTGTTCCATGACTAGACATCATGAAGATTTGATAAGATAGCACACGGGTATGCCACAGTCACATCATCCAAGCTCTTTTCATAGCCTGTCAGTATTGCACAGAACTGAAAGAAGACACTTATTTTATGCATCAGAGATGTCAGCAAAGAATTTAATTCGTTCAAAATTTTTCAGTAGGTCCTATTTCTGTAGAATGCACAGCACGATTACTAGATAGAAGTTTAAACTAATAAGTCACACCATCAACCTCAACACGATTCAAAATGACAGGAAGGGTGACATTGGTCAGGATGCCTTGAATGCATAAACTGACATGATGACATGAAACCCTTATACAACTTAAAGATAATGACAAAAAATTAATTACCTTCCAGTTGCAGTGTCCCATGCTGCAACGGTGTGATCAAAGGACCCTGTGATGATCCTGTTTCCTGAGGTATCAAATGACAAGGAGATAACCTCTGCCAAATGTCCCTAAAAAAAAGTATTTGTCATGTTTACTAAGTGACAGAACAAATCTGACACAGAATGTCACTCACAATCTAGAGAATGACTAGAAATGCACACAAATTTCTTTCTGGGATGATGAAAATGTTCTAAAAACTAGATTAGGTGACAGTAAAATATAGACCTACACACCTAAAGTAAGTTCATTTGGATGCAATAAAGATGTTTGGGGGGTTAGGCATCAGTGTCTCTTACAATCCTAGCTACTTGAATGTCTGCGACCTGGAGGACAGCAGTTCAATGCCAGATCAGACCCTCTCCAAGAAGAAAAATCCATGAGACTCTATCTCTAAAACAGCTGGCAAAAGCCAGGCTGGTGGCATGGGTCAAGTAACCCATGACACAGGAGGGTTTTAAGACTGGCAGGAGAGGAGAAAAGGATACACTGTGGTCTCTGTAAATAATCCTCTGGGATGCTGCCCTACACTTCTGCTTCTCCCAAACAGGCCTCCTCTCCTCTTAGTCCATCTACAGGTCTTAGACATCTACAGGTACCGAGGTATCGTTTATATGGTTTAAAGAATCAAGCTCATCAAAAGAAACAATTGTCTGACTTCTCAATTATCCTTAGCAAGGCTCTGGGACTGTCAGCCGATCAATTGTAACAGACCATAAACCAGTGGTTCGAAACCGCTTTCTAACTCAGTGTTAATTTTGTACCAGAAACACAAATAGGAATGGGCCCAAACGGCCAGAGTGCTAGCCTCGCACACCTACCGTCAGAGTGAACACTTCATCTCCGTTCTCAATGTCCCACAGTTTGGCCGTTCTATCCATGCTCCCAGTGGCTACCACTGTGCTTTGAGGGTTAAATGATAAACACACCTAAATCACACGAAATGGAAAAGACAAAAGCACTTTAGAAGAATAGACTTTAAAATTGATAACTGGCAACAGCAACACAAAGCCTAACACACCGAGATTCTACTCGTCTTCACCCCGTTCACATCCTTTGCTTTAGGCCACCACCTCTGCTCAGTAGTTCATTTCCAGGGTCACACGGAGGCTTCCTCTCCTGACCTCACTAGCAATGCCAGGACCAAAGAACCAGCTGCCCAATAGATTCCTATTGGGGTATCACACGGGCTACTTCTTCAAAGTCAATCGGCATAAACTGACACATCTTTTATGTAGAATTGATTAATGCCACTCTCAGTGACCCAGGATTCCCAAACCTAAGAATCCTCCTGAGTACCCCAATGCCAAACCTCTCTTGGCATCCGCACCCGCCTTTGGCAAGCCTTCAACATTTGACAGCTGGAGAGGAAAAAGACCTCCAACTTCTCCAGACCTGTGACCCCAGATGCCTCCCATCTCTCCTTCCCACCAACCCAAAAGCAAGCTCACCTGGCCAAGTTGAGCATACCCTGCCCTCAGTGGAAAACTCTCAAAGCTGGGACATTATGTGAAAGATAAAGTCGAGTTTTCCTGTCATGTTACAGGGCTCTCTGCAAATCTACAGTTAGCCCACGCCTCCTTCCCTCATTCCATCCACTCCTGTCCTTCAATCAGCTTTGACCAGGGTACAGGTGGTGCACCACTCTGGCCACTGGCCAGTGGTGTTCCTTCCACCTTCTGCCATCTCTCTGTGTTTCCTCAACTTCCTCCCTGCCCAAGAACACATGATCCACTCTTTCCCATGTCCTCTGAATGCCTGGTCGACTTGTACTAGACTTTCAACCCATCTTGGAGGCTACACATTGATGCCTCCACAATTCAACCAAAAAAACATCTCTAGGGGACAAGATTGTGTCCCTTTCTAATAGTGACTCCATGCATAGTTAACATTTAGTTAACTATGTCTTGGAGAGAGGTCGTTGATTATGCAGCCAAAACTGTCTTCTAGGAAAGGGAAAATTCCAAGAAAGTGTGATGACATGGCCACTCTCTAAAGACCATGACTATGTCTTTTTCTAACCTTGGGAGAATTACTCTCAAGGCATCAGCAACCTCAATTGAGCTCTCAAATGGGAAAATATCACTTAGGCTTACTCACACGCAAAACTGAGCTATCATGTGGCCAGGGCTCTGAACCGGAAGTGCCCCCCAGGGGCACCCTGTGTCTGCAAAGTTCCTTGGGTACAGTATGTGTTCTCGTTGGATGAATACACGGTGAATTCAAATGGGGAACAGAAGCAGTTTGCTCCTGAAATCAGCAGGCTGTTTACATTTCAAGCCAGGGCTTGTTCTGCAGGGCGCCAATTCTCTCATTAATTGGTGGAGGGCAAAGGCCTCCCAGAAATGAGAGCTATTTAGAGCCTCAGACGGTCTATGCAAATGCAAATTCTAAAATAATAGGCCTGTTTTACAGGACACACACAAAAAAATCATTTTTAAAAGCACACACATCCTCCACTCTAGCAGAATCAGTTCTTTAGACATTAGCGGATAGAAAGCACGAGGTGAGGTTGGTTGTTATACGGATATGATTATCACATCAGAGTGTCCTTAGGGCAAGACACTGCTCTTTCTAAATTATAGCAGCACTGCCAGCTATGATCTGCATCAACTGAGAGTGCTGGGCTTGAATTTGAAAACAAAGTATACCACCACTCTGCTTCCATAGTCGAATCCTAAGAGGGAGATGCAATATAACATTTCCTCTTCGTTTTTTCTTATTTTTATTTTGTGTTATCATTGAGTAGGTGAACAAAGAGGTTGCCATTTAATGAAGCAGTTCATAAATGCAATGCATCTTAATCAATATTTTAGCCCATCCTTCCCAACCCACCCCTTCCCTTCCCTTTCTTAATTTCGTAGTCTATAAATTACACACTCTCTCTCTCTCTCTCTCTCTCTCTCTCTCTCTCTCTCTCTCTCTCTCTCTCTCTCTCTCTCTGTCTCTCTCTCTCTCTCTCTCTATATATATATATATATATATTATTGTTATTGTAGAGGTGATACATAGAGGAGTCACAGTTTCATACGTCAGGTAATGGACAATGTCACTTAATCCCAACTCCAGTCCGTAGTTTCCAGTAAGCATCACTGCTCTTTGTTCAATTTCTGCCTGCCATTTCCGTGCTCCCCCACCCTCCAAAAGACAGATAAGCTAACAAGCAAAAGGAAAAGATGAGCTGTGAAATATACTCACAATCTCTTTTGTGTGGCCCCTGAAGGTGTGGTAGCACTTTCCCGTCTCTGCACTCCAGAGTTTGCAAGTTTTGTCGAAGGACCCGGTGGCAATTTTATCACTGCAATTTTTTAAAGTGTGAATGTTAAGACTGCATTACATGATACACTGAACTAAGGACAAGCGGCGCTCAGGTGTCGACATAACTTAGATGATCACTTTCAAGATAAGCAATCGTATATCTGCTTCAATTAATAACAAAATAATGTCTCATCTTCATGGCATCCATTCATACCAATTTTTAATTAAAATAATGAAATATGGCAAAACCTAGGGAGATCCTGTAAATAGCTATAAAGGACCAGTGACATGAATAGGAAAGGAGAAAATTAGAAGAGAGACAGAAAACCTGCCTCTTGCCTATGGGTATTGTGGTTCCGAGAAGTTAGGCAGTGAGAAACTCCTTGGGAAAATGGTACTTTTCTTGTTGCAAGAAGGTTGAAAGTGCAAATTGACAAAGTAAGTCACTTTCAGACAAGAGACACGCCATGCTGAATCTGTGGCTGGCATATGTTCCCACTCAAGAGGAAGAGTTAAATTAGCATAGTTAATCTTGGGTCTTAGCAGTATTTTTTCTTATTGTACGCCTGGGCCACATTTATCACTCATAGCAAGTCATCAAAATGTCCCCACAAGAAAAAGGAACCCTACTACACTGCTGGTGGGAATGCAGACTAGTTCAGCCACTCTGGAAAGCAGTGTGGAGGTTTCTTAAAGAACTGAAAATAGACCTTCCCTACCATCCCACCATACCACTTCTGGGCATCTATCCTGAACATCATGACCCAAGATATGATAAGGACACCTGCTCACTTATATTCATCTCTGCACTATTCACAATAGCCAGGTGATGGAAACAATCCAGATGCCCTGCTGCAGATGAATGGATACAGAAAATGTGGTATACATACACAATGGAATTCTACATAGCCAACAGACAAGATACATAATGGCATTCACAGGGAAGTGGATGAATCTAGAGCAAATCATGTTCAGTGAGACAAGTCAAGACCTAAGGAACAAAAGGTGCATGGTATCTTTAATATGCGGCTATTAAATCCAAAGAGTACAAGAGCAAGGACTCAATAACTGCATACCCAAAGCTATGGACATGGTAATGGAAATATAAACATAACTATATAGACATAAAAACCTATGAATCTATAGACATAATATTTTATTTCTTAAATTAATATGTTTCTATGACATAAAAACCCTTAGCCTAATTTTGATTAAGTTCTAAATACTAAGTCCCAGTGATTGTAAATAGAGATTCCCTTCTTGCACACTTGTTTGTTAAACTTGTCATTTAAAATATGATGTAAAAATCAACGTTAATAAATTCTTTTAAAAAATATATATGAAAAAATATATATAAAAAATTGTAGTTAAAAAAAATGTCCCCACAGTTGAGTTATCTTGTGGTATTTTTTTAATTTAATTAATTAACTAGTTAATGAAGTTTTATTTTTGAGACAGAGTCTCACTATGTAGTCCAGGCTGGCCTCAAACTTATGATCCTCCTGCCTCAATCTACCAAATGGTGGAATTATAGATGGGTAAACATACCTGACCTTTTAAAAAAAAAAAAAGAATCAACAATGTTTTGTGGGTTTTTTCATTTCTGCGATGCTGAGATCAAACTCAGGGCTTCATTCATGCTGAAAAGGAAGCCACCCCACAGCCCTTGGGCTTCATTTACAGAGGATGTTTGTTGTGTGAAAGAGATCTTTAACTCAAGCTACACATCGGAAAACAAATTATCTAGGACCAAGAGAGTTACTGTCCATAACAGCGCTTTATTCCCCTGGTCCCAACTCCCAACCTGGTGCTTCTGTGATTATTTGGGGTAAAGATTCTTCCTGCCCAGGCTCCAGGAGAGCTTTTTCCTAGAGAATACCGCCAAATCCTCTGCCGGCTGGACACTCTGAAATAGCCTCTCCCTTGCTACCCAATCCAGGCATCTGGGCATTTTCCAACTATTGCTATCGCCTTCAACTTCTGCTCAAGATCACATCAAGGCCTCCTGAGTTACCTCAGTCCATTTGTTCAAACTCTTCCCCTGTAACACCACATCAGTCTCCAGTTGTCACTGTTTTCACCAATGTCCATTATACCAAAGTATTCTCTATGTCTTCATGATAGCATACTATACAAGATGCTACGCATATCAACATTTTTATTTAAAATTACTTTACTAAATCAAAACTTACTCATTACATACACAGCAGTACATGGCTGTAATCCTAGCATTTGAGAGTCTGAAGCAGAAAAGTGCAAGTTGAAGACTGGCAAACAGGATTTAAGAAAACAAACAAAACTCACTCCTTACCTAATGCATAAAATTAATAAAAAAACACTATTAAGTATTCATGATCCCTCTCTCCCTCTCTCTCTTTCTCTCCGCACACACAAACTTTTTGTCACACACACAAATACACACATAAAGAGACATGCACATACAAATGCACATGGGCACACAGGTACATGAACTGATGTGCACACATAACACACACACACACACACACACACATACACGTGAACACAAGCTCCATCTTATTTTTGATAGTTGTCTTAAACTTACTTTGTGGAAATATTCATGTCACAGGAAAACATGAAAGCCACTACTCTTGTATACAATTAAATCATACAACTAAAATTTGCACAATTAGGCAGTGGGCATTTTCACCAGGGGCACGTAACAGAATCTACTAAAATGCCACAGCATACACCTCTCCCTGCTATTTGCCGGAGAAAGTTAGTCCCAAAGAGACACCAAATAAAAAGATTGTATCTATTGAGTAGACTATTAAAAGATATGGTATTATGTTATAGGGACTGCACTGCAATAAAATGAAATGGGAATTACACCAGCTATAACACAAAATGACTTATAGTTCCAATCACATTTCTCCCACTCACAAGGTAATATTATGAATGTTATCATTCTCTAGGATGTAAAAATCAAAGGTAAATTTCCTGGACGCTGACTATAACATTAGCTGTTGGAATGTTCCAATTAGGATGGATTATACCCTCATGAGTAATATGCTCTGAAAATGTAACATCTAGGTCTAGATATCATTTCCATAAACTATAGTGCAAAATTCTATTTACATACATCTAATCTTTTTTTTTTTTGGACAACAGCCTTTAACTCAGGGCCTGGGCATTGTCCCTGAGTTCTTTTGCTAGCACTCTATCAGTTTGAGCCATAACACCACTTCCAGTTTTCTGGTGGTTAAGAGTTTTTGGTGGAGATAAGAGTTTCATGGACTTTTCTGCCGGGCTGTCTTTAAACTGCACTCCTCAGATCTCAGCCTCCTGAGTAGCTGGGATTACAGGTAGCTGAACATCTAATCTTGATAACCCCTCTGCTCCCTGTGCCACTCTGCCCGAGAACTTTTTCTTCCTCCTCACTAAGTGTTTTGCCTCCTGCTGTTTCCTACCACCAAATCTCCCAACCCCTTCTCTCTGCCAAGAAGACCTTCAAAAGAGCACGCTCATGGCTCTTCCTTTGTTTATAAACTACATAGCAACTCAGCCCTGCAGAAATAAGGGCATTCGGATAGTGCCATCTGGAAACCCCAAGAAACTACAGCCCATCCTCCAGTGGTCCTGGGCATCCACCACCCATGGCCCCCTCAGACTGAAACTCTGATCTTACATTTTTCTATAACAGCGCTCAGATCACAAGAAACCACTATGCTCTTTTCCCTGTCTTAAAGCATTTTCTGTTTTGTTGTGGTCATTTCTCATAGAAAATGCGCCAGAATTACTGAGCCAGTTGATGTAACAACTCATTTCTTGGTGGACTATCCCTTTAAAACAAGATGTATGTTTAACTTTTTTATTCAATTGTACCTTCATTTCCTAATCTATTGATAGAGGCCTTTCAATTGGCTAAGCTAAAGAATTGACACGGTATGAGTTAACCGAACTAATTCTTGTCAAACCTCTATAAATCCTGCTTTCCTTTTCTTTAAAGAGACATTTGCAAAAAGATCTGTATGTATTATGTTCCCAGGTTTTTGTAATAGGCTGGCTAGATGAACCTTATTCTTTCCTGCAATTCCATTTAGGAACATTATTTTTTTTTAAAGATTTACCTTTGAGAACCACAAACATTCTTTGTTAAGTGGCACCTCTTTTGTACATCTACTTAAAGATAATAAGAATTTTTTAAGCTTTTTTTTCAACACTCTCCCATTCCATTGGTGTGTGGAACATTTTAACACAACAATTCAGTAATGCAGTTTCATATCAAGTTCTGTAATTAAAGTTGAAGGCACAGCTTGGTGAACAAATGCAGCTCTCTAAGCTGAGGACCTCACCCTGGGAAGAGGATTTTGCTGTGTGTGTGTGGGCAGCCTCTCTGGTACAAACACCCAGTAGACGTTGGCACATGTAGTCTGCACCCTGCGTCATGAGGACAGAAAACACCTCGCTCCCCAGGCTCTTCTAACCAGAGGTTGTTTAAAAAATAATCCCTTATTGTACTTATACTGTTACTTAGCACATAGCCAAGTGCTGCCAGAGTACACATTTCTTCCGAATGGAGAGAGGTGAGCCGTGGAGTATGTTACATCATGGCGCCCAGAGCCATCCCTCGCCAACAGCCACAGCTGTGCAGGGATGCAGGCTGGCCTTCAACTCCATGTTCTTGATGCAAATCTCCCTATTCCTCAGGTACTGAGCATGAAGGAGGCACTGGAAGGCCGTCGGTGTTGCAGCAGACAGCCAGGATGTGTTAATTGTCGTCCTTTAATCCCCCCATCCCCGATGCTGGAGACCCGAACATGTGACTTAATGAACACACAGACCCGTAGGGGTTGTTGAAGGCGATGGTATAGACCACGTTCCCGTGGCCTTCCAGGGTGTGCAGCTCTTCACCCGACGTGGTGTCCCACACCTTGCACGTCCGGTCGTAGCTTCCTGTGATAAAGCTAGCACAAGGAACAGAACACAGGATGAGAATGGAAATGTGTTCGTGAAGACTCACTATGAGCCGGGCGCGCCTGGCTCCCACCTGGGATCCTAGCTACTCTGAGGGTTGAAGGTCAAGGTCAGAGAGAGTCTGAAAGACTCCATCTCTAAATTAGCCAGCAAAAAGTAAGGTTGGAAGTGTGACTTCCAGGTGGCATGCCAGTTGGGCAAGCAAACAAAGTAAACAAGGTCAAATCCCAGTACTGTCCCAAAATAAATAAATAAAAAATAAAGACTTCGTATTTTATCTGTAGGGTGATAACTTCTTCGTTGGGTGAGTCTTTGTTTAGGCAGCTCTGGGGTTTGAATGCAAAGCCTCAGGCTTTCTGGGCAGAGGCTGTTACTGCCTCCAGCCCTCACTGCTTTTTTTGTCAGTCATGGGGCTTGAACTCTGGGGCCTGCATTCTGTCCCTGAACTTTTTGCACCCAAGTCTAGCGTTCTACCAGTTTGAGCCACAGTGCCACTTCTGGTTTTTTTCTGCCACAAGAGAAGAGTCTCTCTTATTGGAGATAACAGTCTCTCAGACTTCCCTGCTCAGGCTGGCTTTGAACTGCAATCCTCAGAACTCAGTGTCCTGAATAGCTAGGATGACAGAGATGGGACCCTGGTGTCTACCCTCATTGCATATTTTTTGAGACAGGGTCTTTCATCCTGCCTGCACCCATGCCTGAGAGTTTCCCTGATACCTAGGAGAACAGGCATGGTTTCTGCTCTCAGCTGAGAAGGGTCTCACAAACTTTTCTCTCTTGCCTGGCCTCATGCCACAAACTTCTCAGTTTCACTAGCTGTTGGGATTACAGACATCAGCCACCAATGTCTGGCTCATTTTCCTCTTTAATAATAGAAATTATGTGTGCAGAACAAATAAATTGAGAACAGTATCTAAATCCTTTGACTCAAAAACTCCTCTCTAGCCTGGTACAGTGGCTCACAACTGTAATCCTAGCTGCTCAGGAGACTGAGATCTGAGGATGGCGGTTCAAAGCCAGACCAGGCACTGAAGTCTGTGGAGTGTCTTATCTCCAATTAACCACTAGAAAACCAGAAGTGGTGCTGTGACTCAAGCAGTACCCTTGAGCTGAAGAGCTCAGGGTCAGCACCCAGGCCCAGAGTTCAAGTCCCAAGATCAACAACAACAACAAAAAACTCTATCATAAACCACAAGAGACTTCACCCAATAAAATGAAGAGAAATTCCATTTAGAATTGTTACATTCCTTTAGGATATATTCTTATGTGATTAGATAATGTGTACAATTTTAAGAAACTAAAAATATCACTACAGATGATATTATTGTCCGCCTGTGACATGGCATCAGTGTTGATGTGCCTTTTCCCCCACTCTAGCTTCTGCCTCATCTTTCCACTTTGTGTTTCCTGCTTCAGAATCAAGTTCACCAAATGCCAGCTCTACACACAATCTTGATGGCTCCCTCTTGTCCCACCCACAGACCCGAGCTAGATGGGGAATGAACTGCAGGCTCACAAGCAGTCCAGCTTCCGGGGGCCGTGGAGAACACAACTTCATCCCCATGAGCTAGTTCCCTGAATTAAATAATGCACAGCTACAGCTTCCTGAGATCTCAGCATGACTCCTACCCCAAATGCACAGAAAACTCAGAGCAGGGCGAAAAAGTGCTTCTTTATCTCTTCTGTACTAAGTAGAACCTGGGAACAGGGGAATGAACTCATAAGGAGTGTAATGATCTGGCCATCACTGCAATGGTTTTACAGTTTGATTGCTATGCAATGAAAATTAAAAGTGTCTTACCATGAGCCAGACTTGTTAAGAGCGACATTTGTCAATGGCAAGATGTGTGCCCGGAGAACCTTCAATGCAAGAAAAGACCATTTATTTTTGGAGTCACACCAAATTAAACTGGATTCATTAATTTTTAACTTCAGGTGAAGGAAGACATTCAGTGGGGTCAAATTTATATCTAACAAGTAGAGCATCTATTGAAACAAACCAAACATTCAGTTGATACAGATGATTGCAAAACATAATTGTTTCTGGGTTGTCCTTATCCACACCAATTTCTCTTAGGATAAAATTATGGCCATTAAGTAAGACACAAAGTAGTATTCATTTCCAACACTTTTTTCTAAATTACATTTGTTTTGCATGTATTTATGAACACTGTATATGTGATGCACACTATGTTTCATATGTACTTTATGCTTTATTATTTTTTGAATCCTAAAGCTTCCTGACAAGTCAGAATATATGTCATCAATTTTTCAATCTCTGCATAGTAGATAGTTCATAAATAATAATAAATAATGTATTAGGAGAGTGAATGGCTAGGCTGCATCAGTCTCAGTTACGTCAGCTGCCGGAGTATCACCATAATAGCTTCTCTTTTCAGTATCAATAGTTGTCCTTTTGTGAGACCAGAGTGGTGGCTCATTCCTGTAATCACAGACACTTGAGCTGAGCCATGGAGATCAAGAAAATGAAACGTCATCTCAGCCAAAAAGTTTACAAAATCCCCTCTCATACCTGGGTATAGTGTCATGGCCTTATCCTTCATCTAGACAGTGCAAATAATCAAGATCCAGGCCAGCCCAAGCAAAAACAGGAGCCACTTTCCCCAAAATAATTAAAGCAAAATGTTCTGGAGGTGTGGGTCAAGTGGTAGAGACCTTTGTGGCAAGCCCAAGGCCCTAGGTAAAAAGCCCCAGCATCACCAAAAGCATCTGGGTTTCCTTGACAATGTGCAGGCTGGTGATGGAGCTTGTATTTGAGGTTGAACAGTGCCACCTGCTGGAAAGAAAGACAGCCATCACCTCATCCTCTCCAGGATCCAGAGCTGATACCTCTTAAAGAGGCCTGACTATTGTACCAGCTGGAGCAGATATGCAAATAAGAATATCTATTACTATATTGAAAACATAAGGACAAAACCAGAACTATGAGAAGAAATTTTAGAATAAACTAAGTGCAACAGTGTAAATAATAAATAATATTCATGGAAACTACCAAATACTGAGATAACACAGGGAATGAAATTGCTTACAGTTCCTTTTACAGCATGGAATTATCACGATGAAACTGCCTTGTATTATGTTAATTTTAAAATAAAATTAAAATATAAAACATGTAAAGAATAAAAAAAATCTGGCTCACGCCTGTAATGCTAGCACTTGCTAGGCTGTGGCAGTAATATCTTGAAATCAAGGACCCTCGAGACACAGTCTCGAGAATCAATTTTCAAAAAACAGAAAAAGAAAGGAAGAAAGAAAAGAACCAGTTCTTAACATCCTCACCACGACTGACATTTCTACAGTAAACACACTTACATCACATTATATCATCTTGAAATTGTGTAAATCAAGAATATTTGCTGAAATAGTTTATTCCACATGAGAGGGAAAAAATGAG